>NC_051185.1:35990467-36017347 GCF_013339695.2 Rhipicephalus sanguineus
AACTGTCTCGGCATTGATCCCTGATTCGTTGAGAATGAGGAGGGCACAGAATCCGCTTTGCTGGAGTGGAAAAGGCACTCAGCCAGTGGCGAGCGCCGTGTGTGTGTATATATATATATATATATATATATATATCTATATATATATATATATATATATATATATATATATATATATATATATATACTCCTTCTAACCGTGCACTGCTGTCAAGACTGTAACACACATTTCCAGCCAATCAAGAAAAAAGGACGATGCGAATCAACTGAGTTAATCCTCTCCTCCTCAAAACTTTCATTCACAAAGACTTAGACTGAGTGGGTAGCCTTCACGGCAGGATTAGTAAGGGACAACAAGCTAGCTCAGCTTATAGCTTTTCAGCAACGGGCCAGCCTTTAATACTTGGGGCGACTAAGGCTGTTGTAGCCTTCGCCGCACTGCACAGTTTAACCGAGGCGAAGCTGGTGAAGCAGGAAAAAATGAGGTGACGGTGGGAGGTTGTTTTCCAGCGTGGTGTTGATCTCTAATCCGTTTTTATCCGTGTTCGGAAGGAGAAGCCACTTTCACGGAGGGCTGTGTGTATGCTTGTGGATCCGGTGGATCAAAAGCTTCGACTCGCGCGCGCTGTTCCGGATTTGTGGAAAAAGGGAAGCGCGACATAGTAGCATGGGGAGAGTGTGAAAGAAACACCGAAGCGTTACACATTCGATTGCGATTGGAGAGCTTTATTTAAAAATGAAAATATAAGCACACATATAGGAATGCCCGTGAAGAGATTACGTCGGGTCATTTTTCTCGGGATGGAGACGGAGCGATTCTGGGAAACGTGAAAACGAAAATATTCGAATAAAAAATGCTGAAAACGCAGTCGATGGAGTAACGCCTGGAACGAGCTTTGAAAACAAGCACTTTTTGATATTGCAGAGACAAGTAGTGCAGGAGTTACATAATCTACACCAGACACTACTCGGAAGTGAAAGGTGAAGTGTAGCGAGTATTAAAGCCGTGCTACCCTTACAAAACGTTTCACTTGACATCACTATCACTGAAAAATGGCGGACTTGATGTGACGGATAATTATGTGACGTCATGGATCATACGAGGATGTTCTGATGCAGCTTAGCTTGCTAATTTAGAATTGATCTAATGGGTTAGGGAGACACCCCGAAGGGAGAAATGAATGATGAGCTGAATATGGAATGCTGCAGTGAGCGTAAGTATATAGTCCAACGAATACTACTGCACACGTTCCATACACAGTACTCACGGATTGAAACGCTACAGTTAAGAGACAATTAGCGCACACATTTTCGTTTTCTTTGCGCCGTCTTTTGTTCGTGTCGTATCGGCGTAATTTTTACCCGAACGATTACACCAGAGCCACAATTACCTTTAGCAGACAGTTTCTTATACCGATACGATGCGGTTACCTCGAGGATTGGCGCGTAGAAATTGTTATACTAAAACTTTTGGTGTCGCGTTTCAATCAGTAAGTACTTTACTTAGTTCCAACACATACATGACACCGGCTGTTTAAACATACCACGATCAAACGCTTGGTGTCGCTATGACCACGCGCATTTGTCTCTTACAAAGAATGTATATCTATAATGTACATGAACAAGGCCTACATATATATTCTCTACCGGCCAGGTATCCAAATCGCTTAATGTGAAACGTGATGCAGCCGTATTGTGAACCGTGTACATTCGACTGCCGCCAGCGCAACTTGCTTTTTCGTGTACGTTTCTTCTTTTCCTTGCATACTATCATACATTTCAAACAGAATGTATATGTGCGTGGGCGTGCTTGCTACATATGAAAGGGGATCACTCGCATAAAAAATCACAGCATATCCACGGAGTGAATGATGATGAGTGGGCGAAGCTGCGGAGGTTCATCGGTAAACCGTGAATCTTCCGTGAATTCTGCCCAGTACATCATCACCGACGTGAGATCGGGCGCGTTTATACTAAAGGTTCGATGAGTTATGACGACTTGCAGCTCACTTTAATTTTACACGTACGCTGTGAATTTTCATTGTTTAGAAAACCATTCCTTTAGAAAACATCTGGCGTCTTTCGTTAAGCAGCTGGCGTCTTTTCGTTTTGCTTTAGAAACATCTGGCGTTCTTTCGTTTTGCTTTTACAAAACATCTGGCGTCTTTCGTTGGTTTATTTCATCAATCAACGGCGTTTTGAACAAAATTTTTATTGTTTAATCACGCACAGGAGAAATCTCACCAGGCACTACCTTGGAGGTAAACAATGGCTGCTAATGGGAATGAGAGACAGAAGAAGTCGGCTTTTAGCTAACACTTACACTTCTACTTCTACTAACGTTTCCTACTGGAACATGCCAATGGCTGCTAATGGCGGATGAGAGCAGAAGAATTCGGCTTTTAGTTAACGCGCACGCTGCGAATTTTTTTTATTGTTCAACAACGCACAGGAGAAATCTCCCACCGGCACCACCTTGCAGGTCAAAGCGTAAGACTGGTTACATACTACGCTACGAGGGACGAACGGGTGCCGCCTTAAGGAGCTTCGCCCCTAAAAAGCGCTGCGAATACTTTCTATTGAAATCTTTAAACGTAGAAACCTGTACATACGTTGGCTGGTGTTCTCCAACTTCAAAACACCCACACGCACACTTTAGGGCGCTGTCGCTGCAAACGTTTCTTCAATAGGACACTTCACATAAGCCCGTTTCCCTGCCGAGGCACCACTGAAGCGGTACATTCTCCTCTCTAGCTACACATTCGTAAGAGTAATGCGGTCTTTTTTGAAGGAATTCACGAAACACTAGAACTGCCGATCAGAAACTGTAAGAACCGGTATATTAGAACCCTACACGCGTGCTCGCTCATGTTGTCGAGTGTCTTGATCGGTGCGATCGAGTGAAATCTGGAGGGAGTTTGGACTAATATCGACCTGTCCTAAAGCATATCTTGCGGAGGCTCTTTGAAGAAAAGAGTGGCCCTCTACGGAGGGACAAGTACGCCGTGTGCACCCACTGTCGACGACGACAGAGCAACGGCACGTCCTAAAGTGGCCGCGTGCTGCTTCTATTGCCGTCGCTGAAGCAAGGTGAGCGAACGTGGCTTTATGAATCGATCGATGTACCGACGACAGAGGGCGATGCAAACAACACTGGGTGAAGCAAACCGGAAGTGAAGTGAGAGGGTGGAGCGAAGAGAAAAAAAAAAGTGGCTTGGGAATCGAAAGGCAGGTTATATGAAGAAGTTTGCGGAGGAGAATCGGTGCTTTGTGACTGGTGGCACGTGGTTTTTGTCTGTTAGAGTTGAATGTTTCCTCTGTTTCGCTTATGCAACTACTTGAATGAAGGGGGTGGGCGAAATTTAAAATTTAATATCGGCAGAGAGAGCGGGAATAAGAGACAAGAAAAGTGTGGCTTTTCTGGAGAGATTGACTTGACTCCCAACTATACGGGAAAAGTAAAATAACACGAGTCGCTGAGACACCTAATGCATTCCTCTTTAAAGAAGATATTGCGGTTTCAATTGGAGGTTGTTGTCAAGTGAAGTTTAACTGTACTTTTGCAGTCACTGGGAGGGGTTGGGTTTTCGTTTAAATTACACCGAACTTCTACTCGTGCCAGGCGGGCACAGAAAATATCAAACAGGGCCTAATGCCTGAATTTTCGATAATGTCAATACAATTCCATGAAGAAATATACAGTGGTAATAAGTCTATAGAACATATTACAACAATGTAACACATTTTGTGCAATGCACTCTTTTAGTCGAGGCACTTGCTATCAGACAGCCGATGAAAAATAGACTTTTGGAAGTTGAGGCCATTTAAGATAAAGCCCACTTACATTGATTTTAACAGCTTTTAATGAAGTTGTGTCCCCTAGGTAATTTCGCGGTTATTTATGACGATCGAAGAATAAACAATCTCACTGAATGCAAAAGAGCTACCGTTATAGCGACGTTATTGTAAATAACTTCCTGTATGCCGGCATAAACGTACTTACAGGCCATGGATTTTTATTCCCAATAACCTTCTTCTTTCCACGTTGGCGTTCACAATTCAATTTCATTTATTGACGAGGTCACTTCATCCACGATTCTTCCGCAAATTTGTTTTCAGCTAGAAAAAAAAATATGTATGTAGCGTTGCAGATAGATTCATTAACTTCTCCTTTTACTTTTACTATAATGATGTAATTTGTCGGTAAGATGCTGAGACAGTCATGCATATGCATTACATAATGAATACGTCACATCGTAAAATTCTTGGTTCAATCAACGCGTTGTTTGAAACCCAAGAGACGTGAGAGAGGCTTGCAGGAGGAGAGTCAGCTGCTTACAAATGGTCATGCAGGTACAATGTGAGCAGCACTGGAGAAAACAGCTCACCGAACTCGCAGAACAAGATCACCAAGGCGTCAACTCACCTGCGAGGTAAAAAAAAAAACATAAATGTAGTTATATTCACAATTTTTATATAAAAAGGAAGTGCTAGACGAATATTCAGTCACCTTACAAGGTTATTGCTATCACTTTCGCCGCAGCATTGGTACGAACCATAGTCACAAGTGGAATAATATAAAGCCCGAACTCTAATCACGCATGTCACACTACCGCCAGAAATGTGAAGAAACACGCCGATTACATGAAGATCGCATAAACAACCCATTGCATAGGAGCATAAGAGATTGCGGCAGTATAATTTTCTGAGGTCGGTTAACTATTTGTAAAATAGTTTGTTGTTGACAAAAAGAGCGGCGCAACCGTCTGCTGTATAACAGTACGATTCAATGCGAAGACGCGGGCAGTAAGCTAAATAAAACACAAAAATGGAAGAGATAAGAAAGTGATCGGAAATTTGACCATACATCGCTTCGTACACTTCGTACAAATTAATTGCTAAAGTAAAGAAAATGTCATTTTAGGATCTTTCAGTGCTCATATTTTCTAGGTACTCTGCTGCTCCTGCCGTTGTTCTTTTTGTTGATGTCTAGTCCTCTCAAAGAATTAAAGTGTCACAAACATATCCCAAGTGTCCAGCTTTTAGCCCTCTCTGTACACATAAAATCTGATTAATAAATTATACGTCCCATAGGAAAATGCGGTAAAAGAACTTGTTGCTGGGCTTCTTGGGAAATTGTTTAGAAAAATATTTGAGCGGCTGTGTGCGTGTTTGCATGTGCCATGTGTTTGCCCTCAAATATTTTTCGAAGACAAATGCTGGCACAGCAATAGACCTCGAGATGTGACACCACCGAGTCCACCCAAGATAAAACGTTTCCTTGTTAACCGTGCTTAATTCACCAATTGACGCTGCGCAAACAGATGAACACACTTCTTTATGCTTTTGCGACCTCGCCTACGCACGAAGCCAGGACAGGGGGGGAGGCAGTCACCTAAAAGGGGGGAGGGGGCGCAAAATCTGCCTCGTACATTGACTTTGTAAGAGAGGGGGGGGGGGCGCTGCGATGAACCTTCGCCCCCCCCCCCCCCCCCTTTATGGGGAACCCTGCGCACGCCTATGTTCTTAAAGAAACCTACCGCACGACACCAAGCGAGCGTTTGCGGCTTGTGACACAGCGAATTCGCGGACCATCTTCATTAAAGAAAAGGAAACGATATAATAAAAATAGGAAATAAGAATGCAGAAAGAGAAGAGTTGATCTCTCAAGGGGAAAAAAGGCGTCCATAGTCATTGTCATGCGGTGACCCGTTAGCGACTTTCACGGTTCCCTGTCGCGTTGTGTTCTCATGGCTTGTAGTTATTCTCCCAATGCTCTTTTTTTCTTTTCGTTTGTTTTTTCACTTCAATGCTACACATCGTAAATCCTGCTTAGTACCGAACGGTTCCTTGTGTCGGCAGGAGCCACACAACCTCCGGGAAGACTTCCTGTTCGCCATTGAAGAAATAATGAAAACAAGGCGAACTTTCCGAGAACTGTGCGTTATCGTATAGAAAACTGGCGCGGATTTCGCCGCAGCTCCCGCCGACTCTCACCGTTAGTGTGAGACCATAGAAAGCGTTGTACTTTGAAGAAAAGATTGAGCTAGCCCATGAACGCCAGCTATCGCGAGACACGACAAAGTGGGAACTTTGATGGCCCTAACAAAAAAAAAACAAACGAAAAGCATAATGTGAGTTATTGCGAGTGAAAGATGACGAAGTGCATGCTTAGGAAGAAGTTGTTAAGATGAGCACTTCGTCTGCTGGGTAATGAAGACAACCGGCGACATGTGCGGAGTACCACGCACAGCGTTATAACACCTTTTGAGTGTTTAAAACTTCTTTAATTGTGTATTTAATAGCCCGCACATTCTGTTTTAAGGTCGTGCCTTTAATGGAAGCAAATAAATTGCTCCATCTTGGCAACTTTTAGATCTGAATTCCTGTTGTACCAATTATTGTTCGGGAAAAAAAAACTAGGTGAGAAAACCTCAGCCTCTTCTCATTTGTTATCTTTTTTCTATCTGCAGCAACTGTCAACACGAAGTTCCCTCAATCCCAGGTTTCGACTAATGGGAAACGCGAAGTGAGGATTTCACGACACAGCCCAAGGAAAGACCGCAACGAAAGATAGGAAAGGTTCTCGGCAATTCCTTCCAAGTATCACCTTCGGAGTCTCCCAAGAAGGGAATATCGTGTTCCTTTTGAAAGGTGCACTCCGTGTACACCTGACCATTAGGTGCCATCCTTGGGGCGTGCTTTGGGAACGTGCACTGTGATTCCTGAGGTGTCTTCAATGAGGCGTCGGTTGCGCGTCGACGTTAGAAGACAAGAAAGAACGGGAAAAAAGAAGGTAGGAGGGAAAGAGGACATCTTGTTAGGCGCTGTGCCGCTTCTTTGGCCTTCCTTGCTTCATCGACACTTCGCTAGACAGCCAGGACTTTCATATCCTGGGCACGCCATTAAGGTGAGCCATTGATCTCTCTGATGGTCTCGCAGCGTCCGCGTCCAGTGTAGCATCAGTTATATTTACTTGTTTTTTTACGTGTTGTTCTTAACCTTTCCCAGCCTTCACAGCCTTTTCTTTTGTGAGAATCACGTTAAATGAGAGTGTCGTTTTCTTTTTCGGGAGACCGGACGCGGCCGGGTGCTCACTCGATTAGTTTTGTTAGTTAGAGCCACGTTTCTCGTGCAGTGCCGGCTGTAACTAGAGACCTGCTGACACTTTTCACTACTTGGCATCTTGACACCTGCTGTGATGTAAGGTTAGTTAAGGTTAATCTAGATGACATTAAGAGAGAGATCTACGATTTGAAAGTTTCTTTTTTTTCAAGTTGAGGCAGTGGTTGAATGTCTTTACCAAAAATTTCTCAGATGACTCAGTCATTCTTTTGACACTAAACAAAGGCAACGTCACATTTCTTTAGTGCTTCTCCAATGGTCACTTCGTATTTTCGATTACGGTACCGGAAGCGGAAAGCAGAACTAAACAAAGACGTTGGAAGTTGAGACCCGGAAAAAATTAAGAACCGTAAATTAGGGTGCAAGTTAAAGTGCCGGTGCCGGGTTTTCGCTACAGTGGATTACCACATGACTAGAAAGGGGCCACGCGAGGGTACCGAAAATAAACAAAAATCTCGAACAATTGGTTCACGCACTCTTTCAAGCCTAAGTTCCCAAATCTCATCACACGCATTCCCGTTGCTCTGGTTCCTACATATGAGTGAGTCAGGCCTGTAACCAGGAATCTTTTTCCGGGGGGAGGGGGGGGGGGTCCACTTGCTGAAATCCTTGACTATTTGAGAAAAACACCTATTTTCGTCATTTATTTCTGGTAAAAACACCTACTTCACCAAAATATCGGGGGGGGGGGGGGGACGCCCGGGCCCCTAGGCCTCCCCCCCCCCTCGCTACGGGCCAGGAGTGAGTTGGAGATTGTCAACCCAAGAGACACGCAGAAAAGAATGACGAAAACTGGATGAGAGACAGATGACTGTGTAGTCAAGGTGGTGTCTCGTTCATTTCGTGCTGTTCACGTTTCTTCGCGGCCACGTCATTTAGGCTGTAGTATAATCAGATGGGGCCTATACGTACTTTGGTGTTTGTTTTATTCTTCCAGTAGCATTCACCTGGCATTTCCCATGACGCCCATTGCGTGGCCACATTGATTATCTTCCCATAAACCCAGGCTCCTTCAGTAACTCGCATGCTGGTCTCCTTTTCTGTACACTTGTTCTTCCGCGCTCCTTTGATAAGTTTTTTCCTACTCGTCTCTTCTCTATGCTTGTTCTTGTCCTTAACTCTGGCATAGTAGTGCTCTTCGTATTTTCTCCCTTCCCACTGGAGGGCCTTCTTCTCGGCCGTGATTCGTG
The DNA here is from genome assembly GCF_013339695.2 of Rhipicephalus sanguineus. Taxonomy (NCBI): domain Eukaryota; kingdom Metazoa; phylum Arthropoda; class Arachnida; order Ixodida; family Ixodidae; genus Rhipicephalus; species Rhipicephalus sanguineus. The sequence goes on from NC_051185.1 coordinate 35,998,782, forward strand.
TGCCCACGCCTTCCCTCAGGGACTGAGAACAATCAAGATCAGGATCGCTTCAAGGCAGGTGCAAAATGGCAAGGTGCGTGCACGTGGAAGGCAGACGTTGCACATGTATTGGACCGCCCGGCAAGCCGTCGCGCCTCGATATTAGCTTTTCTTCTTTTTTACTTTGCTCCAACACGAACGCAGGCAAAGACGTTCGACGCTTCCTCGTTTCTTTTCTCGTTGACGCCCATTAGAGACCTTTTTTAGAAACTGTGATGACGCTTTTGCGATAGACTGGTGTCGACATCAGTTCGGCTGCACCAATAACTCGGTTGATGATGATGATGATGATGTTGGGCCTTCCGGTGGTGCAAGGGCCGTTTGTAGCCAAAAATCGCCATGACTGATGATGTGGTTTTAGCGTCGACCGTTGAGTTACGATGATAGGATGCAATATGGCTGTAAAGTGGCCTAAAATCAGTCGCCATTGAGCGTAAAAGATATACAGTATAGCATTATGACAGTGACAAGTGGAATGGTATGTGACTCTTAAACGTATGTCTTTAAGCATGTCTTTAAAGTATCTTCAAAACAAATGTGAGAGAGTCCTACATTGCAAAAACTGGTTCGAGCAGGCGAATCAAATTGACTGATTGAAATCTGGCAATCCAGACTTCGATTAATATTAAACCACTCAGACTTCTATCTTCTTTTGACGTGCATCCAATGCATGACGGTACATAAGCATTTTTGTGCACCACTGTCAGAACAATGAGGCCATCGCGGCCCGAAATCGTAGCCTCAACCTTAAGTTCACTAACGCAAACTCGTATGGCTAGTGAGCCATAGCAGGGTATATTGTTTTTTTCAAAATCAATTTCTTTCACCTTTCCTTCTTATCCTTCTAAATCGTCTATACCACGTGTATGTTCCCAAGGTGTATTCCAGTATCGCATCTCCAAAACCACCGTTACAGTTGTTTTTTCCCCTTTTTTAATGCTACAACAAAGCAAGTTATTTTCTCGTCTTGACTGTACTTTTCACGATGCCACATCCTTAGGCTGAATAACAAGAAAAGAATCAAACCTGATGTCACGATGTCAAGGCGCTCTGGGACGCCTCCAAACACTTTTTTCGACCATCTTTTATATGGTTCGAGGCTGCGACGACCGAAAACCGTTTTGGCATTCATGTATGCAACACGTGCGGCGGCAAGAGAGCGCGTCGCTGGTCCGGTGGGATTCGACCTGGGCTCGCTGAGCTGCTTCAGGGCCACGAATAGTTTGCGGCGAGTAAGATGGAAAAGAAATTGATATTGAACAGTGCACTCCCTACGGCTCCTCCCGGTGTTCCTTAATAGACAATATTAACAGTAATGAAACAGGCCGCTGCGTTTATATCACTTCTTTATACAGATATTATATCTTATGATGGACTTGATGGACGAACATACTCCTTACTGCACCTAACCTAAAAAGAGAATTTGCATTTAGTCACCAAAATATTATTATTTCGATACATTATTTCGTCTTTCGGATGTTGTACTTATTAGTATGACGTATAAAAGATATAATCGATAACCAGTGCCTGTGTACCCTTCCCGCTTTACGTGCTTTCTTAATGAGAGCTCTAAGGGCATATTGAAAATAAATAAATAAATAAATAAATAAATAAATAAATAAATAAATAAATAAATAAATAAATAAATAAATAAATAAATAAATAAATAACAGTGTTGTTGGGATCACTTATCGATTGATAAGACGAATTTGACGGCGAAAGCCTCTACGCGTCGTCTTCATTTCGCTTGAAGTTGTTCTTTTCCTTATCTGTTGGTTATACCATTATTAGGTACATTAATCTATTCAGAATTTATCAGCGCTTATCAGGCTCATTTATCCATAACCTCCTGACTGTGTGCCTTTATATCCACGTGGCTCTAATTCATTATCCAACCTTACCTATCGTTTATCTACCCCTATCGTCCAGCCGTCTCAGGCTTTCGCCACCACTACTGGATACCATCGGCTAATCTTTGTTAATGTTGGCTAGTCTTGGCTAAAGTTTGCTGTTAGCTCTAATAACGGCGTAATGAAATAATACGTGTGCTTCGGTATGTCTCTGTTTTACTCGAAAATTTGTTTCGTGGACTGCGAGAGTACCTTTTAGAAAAATAATATCTGCTGCAATTTTTTCTGCCTTGTTCGTTTAAGCAGGCAGCTACCCTGTCTATAGCTGTTTCATAAAAGTACATGGTCGTTATCATCAACAAAGAAACTTGAGGGCGCTGATTATGAGCGTCTAGACAATTTCGCATTAGCCCGCCATTAAAAGACAGTTTCGCGTACCGAAGCACGTATACCTTGATAACAGAAGCTTTGCAAATAACGCAAAAACGAGAGCGCGTACAGTTCAGTGAACCGTAATCAAACGAACGCCGTTGCCAATGAATGGTTCGGCGCAACACCTCGGAACAAGCTGAGGCAAACAGAGGGAAAGAGGGAATGGCGCGTTACGTACGACTCGGACGTGAGCAATTGAAAGCCAGAAGCACTGCGGTAACACCGGAAGAGGCAAAGCTAGTGGGAAAGGAAAAAGGTCGTGAAGAAAAAAGTAACAGTTTCGCTGCAACGGCGAAGCAATGAATGCGATAGCAACAAACAGGAATGTAACGCGAAGAAACGAAAGCAGCTCGAAATTTACAGCGCGTCGCTCAAGCGCGAAGGGTGCACGAAAAGAACACAGACAGGACGAGCACGAACTATCACTTGTCACAGCTCGACACTTAAAGCGCGCTGCTCAAACATAAAGAAGGACGCACGAAACGAACGCACAGGTACACACAACACGAGAGCCAACTAACAGCTGTCACAGTTGTTACTTCTTTCTGTTTGAACAGCGCGCTCCTTTAGCACACGCCGCCGCTGCAGCGAGCGAAGTGTGACCTTCGTATTTGCGTAATCTTCGTGCTTACGGCTTCGAGCGCACTTGTAGCTTTGTCTATGGGTGTGTTTAGGCATTCGTTTTGGATAAAAGAATAGACCGTTGTATACTTGTTGACCCGATTTGAATTGGTGAGCCTAAAAAGGTCAAGGTGGTGAAGTGTAACTGTTGAACGTTCGCTGAACTTCATCTTGCGACAGAGCGGCTGCAGGCCACACGGAACCAAACAGAGCTGAAAGAACGGAGCATAGACAAATCCGTGTACTACCCATCATTCCCATGCTGGCTTAAGCGCTGTGCGTTGCAGCTCCCACAGAAAGCAACGCCGAGGTTTCTCTAGTGCATTATTAGGCAACTCTGTGCCGGAGACAGCCGCTACCTATCAAAAAACTGAACGCTTTCGTTTGAAGTGAGCAGTGCGCAATGCGTAAGAAAGAAAGAAAGAAAGAAAGAAAGAAAGAAAGAAAGAAAGAAAGAAAGAAAGAAAGAAAGAAAGAAAGAAAGAAAGAAAGAAAGAAAGAAAGAAAGAAAGAAAGAAAGAAAGGCACTCACCAGCGGCGTCACCAGCAGTAATGCCATTCAATCTCGGTAATTTCAATAGCAATACCCGTACACGAAATCACGACGGTCAGGTTCGTCTTATTGCGCCAAGCGCGTGAATATTTCGACGCATTCCGACGCACCCGACAATATCGCATAAGAGAGAGCTCGATTAACGCCAGAGCTCGTTGGAGTGTGCAAGCGATGCGACCAATAAACGCAAGTGCCACGCCGTCTTAACATATTTTCTACTGCGTTGTCTCTTTGTTCCCTTGCACCAATGCTCTCTATGCGATTTTTTTCGCTGTATGCCTCTTTGGAGGGGGGGGGGGGGGGAGGGTCGCTTTGACTGGGTCGTTTCAGCAACACAATAAATGATTTAAACATATTTAGGTTCCTACACGCTGCATCGCTTCTTTCTTTGTTTCTCTTTTGTCATAATAATATCTGGGGTTTAACGTCCCAAAACCACGATATGATTATGAGAGACGCCGTAGTGGAGGGCTCCGGAAATTTCGAGCAGCTGGGGTTCTTTAACGTGCACCTAAATCTAAGTACACGGGCCTCAAACATTTTCGCCTCCATCGAAAATGCAGCTGCCGCGGCCGGGATAACGGTCACGGCTGTTAAGTCTTTCTGTTTGACCAGCGCGCTGCAAGTGTCGATTATGCAGAATCCGACGCTCTTAGATATTTCTTTTTCGTTTAAACTGCGGCGCGTGGATTGACCCCTCTGCGTCTCCTGCCATGCGGTGGCATCTGACGTAAGGTGTGCCTAAAGTCACTGAAACGGGACTTCACACAGCACACCTAAAGTGACGTTTTAGTGAATTTAGGTGTGCCCGGCGTTCTCTTTTTTTTTTTTCGTTCCACATCGCGAGTGGGTACAAAAAGGGGCCACATTTCGTGCGCGTCTCAAGGGCAGTTTTCAGATTGAAAGAAACTGTAGGAGAGTTGCGTGGTAGAGAAAACTTTCAAGCTCCTCCGAGATCTCCGTACTGCCAGCAGTAAGTGGTGTTCATAAGTAGCTCGCCGTTATTACGCCGGCGTACGCATGGCGCGAGGTATAGTTGGCTAACGCGGCGCGCTGCGGAACGAGGGGTCGCTGGTACGTCGGGTGTTTCGGGATTTTTTAAATGCGAAGCATTTCTTAGCGAGCCTTTGGCACTTTGAGCGTTTCTATCTATCTATCTATCTATCTATCTATCTATCTATCTATCTATCTATCTATCTATCTATCTATCTATCTATCTATCTATCTATCTATCTATCTATCTATCTATCTATCTATCTATCTATCTATCTATCTATCTATCTATCTATCTATCTATCTATCTATCTATCTATCTATCTATCTATCTATCTATCTATCTATCTATCTATCTATCTATCTATCTATCTATCTATCTATCTATCTATCTATCTATCTAGCCGCCTACGTCTGGGTGCTCTCATGATAGCCTCCTTAACTTGGTGTATACCAAAATTGGCATGGGAGGGTAAGAGGATTTGATGAATATAACTGTCTTGTCAGGACATGAATAACGTGAAAATCTTGTCGCGTACGCCGTCAAACCCGTTCCTCCAGACACGTGTGGCACACACCCGTTCACCAAGGGCCGCGGTGTACGGGTATGCGCCACAGGTGATTGACAGTTTATATCTATCCAGGAACGGCGAGGACAAACATTGGTCACTTAAATGCGAGAGCGTTAACAAAAACCGACATCGGTAGCGTTGACCCGACGAATGGAAAGTATAAAAAAGGTAGGTCGCAGCAGGAGTCAAACCCCAGCATTCTGCGTGGCAATCATATATTCTACCACAGAGCCACGCCTGGTCTATAAACTGGCTTGCAAAAACAGCCTATGCAGGCGTAATGGCGGTGCAACGTCAATTGTGGTTGTGGTGCTGCCTATCTAATTTTACAACAAAGCAATAAAAACTACATATGTACTCCTACGATACAGGCGTCACATCAGATTAACGTGTGTGGTTGCAGTGTTGGCCCGCTTTTATAGCATTCTAACAAAAATTACATTTGTATTCATATGATTCAGCAAGCTATATTGAAGCATTGCTCGACCACTAGACCACATGTTGAAAAAGTGTTGTAGGCCCCTTTAAGCGCAAACTTGCAGCGCATACAGGACGCCATGTCCTCGTATCTTCTCTCATCCTGCATCCTGTATTTGCGTTAAACCTCAGGATGTATGAACCAAGTTGTAATATTAAACTCATAGGGCGCAGGAGGTAAGGGGTTCCTTTCCTTCGCTGAACACTGACGTTTTATCCTGTCCCTTTTAAGATGGCGGTCGCTGCCGCCTTCTAAGGGTGGGTACGGCTTCGATCCTGAGGCATTTTTACCACTCCACCAATTCGTTTTAAACCTCCTTGATACGTATAAACTGCTAACACCTTCATTAAAACGAATCGCACAACCTGGATTGGCTTAAAACGTGACGCCTGAAGCTCATTGATTTCCTATTCGCATGGTTATCTTATTGCTTTAGATATTTTCAACTAAAGGGGATTTGTTTCCGGTGCTGCTCTTCAATGTGGTTTGTTCGCTAACGTCTACGATCAGAGAGTGAAGCGAGTATTTGTTGGAAACTAACAAACGTTCCCAGGGCGACCTCAGGTGTTCTCAATGACAAGAGTTAGCGTTGCGCGATGATATCCCGGCTCCAAAAGCAGTGCAGTCAGCGCGTGTCCTCATATCTGCGCAGGGAAGGCTTACGCCTATCCAATTGTAGAGTGCACAGTACTCCGAATCATCGATCTTTATATTGCGATAGCAATTATATGGACACCCTCGTGGATTTTTGCCGTCGCCGTCATGTCCCGTATATGTATGTATATATGTAAGACAGACACAAAGAAAAATAAATCAGAAGAAAAAAATTCTGAAGCACCCGACCGGGTATTCGAACCAGTGACCCCTCCCTCCGCAGCGCCCCGCCTTAGAAAACTATACCACGCGCCATGCATCTGCCGGCATAATAACGGAGCGCTATTTACATACAACATTTACTGCTGGCAGTACGCAGATCTTTGAGGAGCTTGAGCGTCTTCTCTATTACTCAACAATCCTACATTTTCGTTCAATTTGAAAACTACCCTTGAGACGCGCACGGAAATCTGTCCCCTTGTACCCACTCGCGATGTGCACCAAAAATTACACCATCTCCCGCTAAAGGGGACCATGAGGCGATGCGAAGCCGGAGCACTTGCACGATCGCGTTCCGTTGATGTTCGTTGGGCATGCTACCGACCTCGCGTCGTGGAACGCGAAGAGGGACGCTACGCGCGTCGTATCTTCCATCTAGCCTGGCCGTTAATTCTCACAGGTCGAGCGGGGAACAGGCGGGCGATAGGGGGGCAGCGTAGGAGAGGAGAGAGAAGGGGAGGGGACGCGCATGCGCTCGAGCTCATCGCGGCATTGTGCAGGAGAGAATTTCGGCACGTCTAGCCCGCGTTTCAGAGGAAGAGTGGAAAGGGTGAGTGGAGAGGGGAAGGGGAGAGGGTGAGTTGAGAGGGGAAATGGGAGAGGAGTAGAGGACAGGGGGAATGGTGAGGGGGAGTGGAGAGGGTATGCGCATGCGTAGTAAGGGTGGTCACGCCGCACACCACCACCACCGGATTGAGCTCGACCTTAAGATATTTCGCATCTAAAAAATAAAGAGGACGCCGGGCGGCACACCTTGCGTCAGACGCCACCGCGTGGCAGGAGACGCAGAGGGGTCACTCCACGCGCCGCAGTTTAAAAGAAAAAGAATTGTCTAAGAGCGTCGGGTTCTGCACAGTCGACAGCGCGCTGATCTAGCAATAAGACGTAATAACTGTGACAGTTGTTGGTTCGCGCTTGCCTTGTGTACACCTGTGCGTTCTTCTCGAGCGACAGTCTTGGTGCTTCAACGGTGCGCTGCAAGTTTCTAGTTGCTTGTCGTTCTTCGTTTGACATTCCAATTTCTTGCTGTCGCATTCATTTCTTCGCCCTTGCGGCCAAACTGACTTCTCACTTGTTCTCACTCATTCTTCTCACTTATTTTTCTTTGTGTGTTTTTACATATATACATACATGTACATATACGGGACATGACGGGAACGGCGACGGCAAACATGCGCCGAGAGTCTCTATATATTTGCTGTCGCAATAATAATGATTTACCGCATCAATTTTTGTCTTTCTCGGTACCTTATCAGGTAGTCGTGAGCAACATGATAGAGAACACTAAAACTACTTTTTAAAATCATAGCGACTAAACGCAGTTGACAAGCGCGAAAGTGTTCATAACTAAATGCTCAAGCGGAAAGGTATCTCTTTCGCTTCAAAACGTCACTTTCTCCTCGGTACATTACAAGTAATCGTTGATTAAATGTGCATTCGGTGTTCCCTGTCGTGTTGCTCACGACTGTACCTGTACTGAGAAAAAGAAAATAACATCAACAAAACAAATATGTTGATACAGGTCGATATGGCCGCAAGAAAAGCGACAAAATAATCCTCTGCATTCTTCCATACATAGATTCCAGCGACGCTTACTATTTCAGTTACTCGAGCGGGTTCGGATCGAAGCGGGCGGCCAGCGTATCGACATTGCACGCTTAACCGGCTCGCACCTTAGTTGACGCGGCTGGAGAAACCACAGTGAAATATGGCGCGATCTTCACATTGCAACAAATGGGAAATCTCTGATCCTGTCCTACAGTTCTTGCGACATTTCAAGGCATTGCAGACAACGCAGACATATAGCCAGAGAGAAAAAGCCTCAGAAACACGGGCGAAGCAGTGACGCGCAATTACTTTTACTAAGCACTTATAGCTATAGACTGTCGGTGAACTTTCCCGCGCGAAAAACACTTCAGGTTCTGGTTTAGTACGCGCAGCGTCTGTTGAATTTAACTTGCTCCCGTTCGGGGCGCGCGTGCTTTTAACACAAGTAAACTTGCGAAAGATAATGCGACGATGGGTGTCGAAGCACAATAGCGAACGTTTAAGGATTTCGAGACGACGCAGTGCGATGGTGTAAAACGTCTTCCAAAAGTTCTGGGCGTGAGCAGGACTCCGAGACTCCTGGAAAATATCGAGAGTCTCGTCGAACATGTTTGCGGATCCATCGATGACGAAATAAACAGGTGTTCTCGCTTACGCCGTTGAGCGCCGTTGAAAAGATGTGTTGATTTCTGAAGACCGGAACACCAATCGATTTTGCATCTTTTTACCACGTATTTCAAGAAGCTGAACGCCATTTATGGACGTTCTTTTTCGTTTTTATTTTAGCTATCTCTCCCTCCGTCCTCTTTTCCGACCCCTATTAATGCACCCCTGTGCAGGGTAGCAAACGGTTATTACTACGAGGTTAACCTGTCTGTCTTTAATTTTGATCTATTTCTCTCTCTATCTCTTAATTTATGCTTAAGAGCGCCGCCATCTTGGGCGTTAACAAGAATTATTTGCCAGCTTTGAACGTCGTGACGTCAAACTGACGAAGTCACGAAATGCCGATTACATCCGCACTGCCGTTTTCATGCGTGTGAACTTACTGTTGTTCTGGTTGAGCGCGTGTTATAGACACAATATGGCAACATGCAGAACAATATGATCGCCCCCTAAATGCGTCCGTAAAATAGCCCATATCTAGCACTGAGACAGAGAGACCTCAACGTGGCAAAACGAGCGGCTCATCAGTGGCTGTTCAATAAGGCTCGCGGTTTACAATAAAAGTGAATGCCGAATCAGGGACGTTGGTGCGTTTGTCAACCATTGTCAACCATTGTCAGACACTGTCACCATTGTCAGCCATTGTCAACATACAGTTCGCGACTGTCCCTAACACTGTCTCCTCCAAGGCATAGACAATGAACCGTCGCGCCTGCTTTGCGTTATTAAGGTGCCTCATCAGGCGAAAAATCCCGCGTGATCACGAAAGGGCGCAAAAACACTACGTGAACTCTAATATGCTAGCTGTGCGACTCGGCCTACTGACGGCTATGAAGTGACGCAGAAAGGGCTCGCGGTGGGATGGCCTAGGGAATTGTGTAGTATGCCGGAACGGTATGCCAAACTAGATGAGGCTCGTCTTGCACGGAATGAAACACGACGAGACAAACGGCTCGTCGGATTCTCACGTGACATTTCAGCCTTTAATGCATCGCCACTACGGCTTTCACATTCTAGTCGCTTTAACTATAGCGTAAGGGAACCCCCAAGTTCTTTTTTTTTCTTCCTTCATGTATAGAAAAAGCTAGCGACAGCTTAACACGATCAACAATACAGTAACCGAAACGTCCTATAATAGTGATTATAGTCAGTGTCCCTTTAACTATAGCGTTAGGGAACCTCCAAGTTTCTTTTTTTTTTTTCTTCCTTCATGTATAGAAAAAGCTAGCGACAGCTTAACACGATCAACAATACAGTAACCGAAACGTCCTATAATAGTGATTATAGTCAGTTCACACCTAAGAATAAACTCCACCCACAAAGCCACAATGCGCCTGTCTTACACCCATTCTCTAATGGAGTCGTACCACTTAGTTTTCCCTCAAAACGCAAGTACCTCCGCTCTGGTTGTGTAAATACTAGGAATGTTGCAAAATAAAAGTTCGCTTTACTTGACTGAATTATTACCTTCTGCTGAGTATTGACGTGAGAACCTCTGGTGAAGTTTGTGGGAACGTTCAAGTCTACAATCTAAAAGCAGAAACACAAAGATGTCTCCGTGTAGAAAAATAGGCTCTGCATGCGCGTAATGAGCGATACAGTCCACTATTCATCTTGGTCTTTCATTATCATTATTCGGGGGCAGCATACTGCCTCTCATAGTGCAGTGCGCAAGGTACTCTAAATCGTCCACTTGAAGTGCGTAGCTCTTTAGAAGCCGGGCCTGTCGATTATTCATGGAACTCATGTGGCGTAATCACGCTCACAATCAAACGCTCCATACAGATCTAAAACAAGGCTATCAGTGCTCAAAACTGGGTTAAAATAAACGAACAAGGTCTACAATAATATTATTAACAGCAATAACCAAGAAGTAATCACGATAGTTAACTGAAAATTGCTAAAAACGTTTCAGAAACATACGGCTGACTCCGGCGCCGCGGAAGAGAGGGCGCCACCGCCTCGCTAAGCAAGCTATTGCTCCTTCTACCGGCTCTTCTGCAGCGCTACATCTGAAGGGGGGAAACAGCCTGACGGAACACGCTGCAGACGACATGTATCTCAAGCAGACTAGTACACATTAGAGAAAATAAGCAACTGATTACAATTACAATTACTTCCTTTAACATGTACTTGATTACAGTGGTCATTTACAGCCTCAGAAAAGTAACTGATCAATTACAGAAATGTAATCGATTACTTTGCGTTACTTTCCTTCAAATTTTATTGCCGTAACACAATAACACAAGTTTATTCAAACTAAACTACTGTGACTTGCGTGATAGCAGGAAGGCTTACCGTGACTTCTGTGATACAGTGTTGCACGTTGGAAACTTTCAACAGGAGTTGCTTTCCAAAGGTTTGGGGATTGTTCCACGCTTCGCTTCATCGTTAACAAGTCAGCTTCTACAGTGAACACTCTCTTAATGCATGTGCTGGAGGGAAGGGCGGTATTAATAGTGGAAACCTTGCGCACCAGCTCGTAGTTGCGCAGTGCTTCGATGCTAGTGTTCATGCCCCGTATGAAGCGTCACGATTCGCTGTTGCTGGAGCTCGGATAGGGCATTGCAGGTAAAGTCAACGAAAAGATGAAAAAGTAGGCTTTGTAGGGAGCCCCCGTCTGTTAGGACGGGGGGGGGGGTGTCCCTACAGAGCGGTCGCATATATTGCGGGGGGAGAACTGCCGTATATAAAAGACTAAGTAGAACTTGATTTTGGAAAAAAAAGTAATTGATGACCGGTAATCAATTAAAAGAAAATTTAATTGAATTGCCGAGAACGTTACTGTTTCGGAAACGTAATCGACCATATTACAATATTACAAGAAAATGTAATTGATTACGGATAATCGATTACTTGTAACGCGTTACGTACAATTCTGATCTCAACAGCTGTAACAAGCAGGAAGTCGATGAAGCACAGCAAAAACTGGCGAACATGTCGCACACCGAGTTTGCGAAACTCCCTAACAAGATTCTACAGGTGCCGGGGAAATCCCACATGCTTACCTAAGCCATTGGAGTCATTGACAGTTTTATCAAACAAGCAGTGGGAAATCTACGAATGGTAATCGCTGGGTGTCGCTGCTACGCACTTCCTGAGGTTACACAGCAGTGGAGCGACATTTAACGCAGGATTTAGAACAACACCATTCCCTGCTCAAGGACGACATTTTAAGGGCGAAGCACCGTTAGGGTCTCGGCTTGTCGGCGTGTCATGTCGTCGTCACGTCGGCGTGTGATGTCGTAGTCACGGTCCATCATAAATATCATAAATGGGTATGCGCCACGAAAAGTGGGTAAATCCCACCTCGCCTCCGGTCTATACTATGCATATTATGAGTTAAAGGTTCATCGTTAGCGCCTAAAACATTATGTTTGGTTTAGCAGCGGTGTCAGAATCCCCGACGAAATTTACCAAGGCGTTCAAGTTTCTTATATAAAACTAAAGGCATAAACGTGGATCTCTACGGTAAAGCCATATCTATTTCAAACAGCACTTCTTCTGCATATCAGCAAAGTGATGGTGCTTTACTAGCCACCGGTCCACAAAAAATGGAGGCAACAATTAGCCCAATTAAAATAGGCGACGACGTTACAGGAGCTGAAATACCCTTCCCCTACATGCCGGTTTCAGGCTTGGCACCTGTAGTGCCTCATCGAATAATTGTCTCTCAATACAATGTGGCGAATTACCTCGGTCAGGCCGCTCACCTTGTCTATCATTGCCAACTAGCAGCGATTTTGCTTTGGTAACACTTGCGCACACTGCATGCTTCGCCCCTCTTCAATTTTATCTTTGTGGATTTCATATATATATATATATATATATATATATATATATATATATATATATATATAATATATATATATATATATATATATATACACGGAACATGAGGCGACGGCAAACACACGCCGATAGTGTGCACATAATTCCTATTGCAATACCAGAAGTATCCAAGATTGAATCAGGGACCACGTGAGTTCTCAAGCATTTATGTCACGGAGTATCTTAAAATGAACGCTTTCCAAATGGACAGTGTCGCTCATGGAGCCAGTGCATGTCGGAGAAAGGCCGCTTGTTATCATGCAAAGCCGCAACAAATACACTGGCGAACCTTTGAATTATATTTCAATACATTCTTCAAGGTCTGATTAATCAGTACTGCCGAAGTGGTGTTCTGATATGTCCATAGTCTATAATAACCTTTTAGCTCAATTTGCATCCAGCATGTTTCTAAAGGAGCTTCGCAATTTACTACATAACTGCAATCATCGCAAATCATTACCAAAATTACGTCGGTCGTTGTCAGTGCCAGAATACCTGAAGGGTGTCAGCGTCCGCAAAGCTGCTGCAGACGCCCGATTTCTTGCCTGTTAAAAGAGAGTTTTAGTACTGCGGCCGTTGCGTCCGTAACGGCGTTGCGTACGCAAGAACGCTGCCTTTTGCATACTGCGCATGAGCAGAGTTCTGCGCAAGTGCTCTACGCAAACGTGTTAAGTAATCGGCGTAGTTACGAACGTAACGGAAGCAATACTAAAATAACTCCACGCAGAATCGTCTTGGGATGCCTATGTGTCGAGTTTAACCTTAGTGAAGTCCAGAGAGAGAAAACCCCTTTATTCATCGCATAACGAGGTCGTTGAAGTTAGCTTGCCGGTCTCATTCCAAAGTATGTGGACTTTGGGTATAGCCTTCATGCAGTTGCAGTGTCGGCAGTTTGGTTGAATTTCTTGCGGGTAATTTTATACAGCCGGCTGAGGGCAGGGAAAAGAATCCGTTGGATTTTCCTCCAGATCGTAGCCTGTTCCCTTTTTTGTTCTAAACACAAATTCAGCGGGTCGAATCTTCATTACAACTCGTACAGCGAGAGCGTTCCGCACTCCCATAGTAGAGTGCATCGCGCGGTATATCATAGAACATTTGGTTTAAACACAGTATTCGCCTGATTTCCTGTTAGGGACAGGTTACCGCGCTCCCATATTAGAGTACGAGGTACTCAGAGTGAGCGATTACGTCACATGACGACGTCAAATCTTGACATCGTGGAAGCAGCGCGACACCACGTGAGGTGCAGAAGTCATGAGTGTCGCGGCACGTCTTAGAACGTCTTTCGAGACGTCAGTGGAGGACGGACGTGCGTGGCAAGTATGCGTCGACCGCTCATTATGAGAACGCCCGAAAAACAGCGCGCCTATGAAGAACGCCGACGACAGCAGAGACGGGAGTGCGCCCGTAAGTTTTGCTGGTCACCTACTTTCACAACCTGGATTGGCTCCACTGTTTTTTTGGGCGTGGCCTGGGGGCCGCTGAAAAAGTCATAATATTTTTTTTATCACGATAACTGCGCGAAAAACGCGGACGAAGGGAGACAAGAACAGCACAAGCACATACTAACAACTGAAACCTTTATTGAAAACACGAAGAATATGAAGGAAGAAAGAACACAACAACCAGACGCGCCTGCTCAAAAACCAGAAAACTCCTACATTTGTGCATCGAGATAGGCGATCTCTGCTTGGTGTAATGCCAATGGGGGCTTGGCGACACAACAATCTCCGGCTTTTAAAATAAAATACGCTTCAACAAGCTCACGAGTGGTGCGTTCGTTGTGCCGCGCAAAGACTCTGGTTTCTCGAAAACACGGGCTGCAATTACACTCACGACAATGTAATGACAAGTTAGATGACGGTTGTCCTTTCATAGATAATCGGTGATCGTTCAACCTTTGGTTGAGACAGCGGCCGGTCTGACCGATATAGGAGTTGGTAGGCGTTATCTGGTTTTGAGCACGTGCGTGTGGTTCTTTTGTTTTTTCTTCCTTCATATTCTTCGTGCTTTCAATAAAAGTTTAAGTTCTCAGTATGCGGTTGTGCTGTTCTTGTCTCCCTTCGTCCACGTTCTCGCGCAGTTTTCTTGATAATGGAATACCAACTCGCCCAAGAGTCCATTCTTCTAAGTCATAGTACTGTCGATGGCGCAGGCTACTGAACACCCCGTTAAGCCTTCGTACGCTGTTTGCCCAAGACATTAAATAACTTCTGCGTAACGTTCGCAATTCATACTTCGCTGAAAGAACCTATGCAGACCAAGCTGTCGAGTGAAGGCTATATCTCGAGCTTCAAATTTTATGCCACTGTTCCTTTAACAGAATGATCTCAAACAATCGCGAACTAATCGCAGCGTCGATGCATGGTGCGTTATAGCGGTCGACCGTTCGCATAGCTGTAGTATAGCCGTATGCCGTCAGGGCCACTTAGCGGCGGCTTCTTCGCGTTGCACAAGTGGCTTTCATCAATCTGACGTCACCCTCGGTCACCCTGAGGCTATCGCCCAGCCTCATAAGAAATGAAGAGAACACTGAGTCAGTCTGGCGGACCACGTGGACGGGTGCATGGTAGTTGAGCGTCTTCCATGAATGTTCTGTCTTCAGCTCTCTCACTGGCCTTGCGTTTCAGTGTGTATGTTCGTGTTACTGTGTTGATTCAGACCGCGAATCACCCGTGGCGCATATCTGCATAACATGAACTGTGGTATGCGGGTATTTACCACACTTGACGAGAGGAAAGGGTCTCATTACGTACTCGTCGGGCATTTTGCGTTATCATGTCATGACCAGTGAATCGTGTTCGTCATACACTGATCCCAGCTATGCCAATATTCGTAGATTACAAGTAATAGAGACGACCAGGAAATCGCCCAGACGTGCGCCGTTTGATAGATAGGATAGATAGATGATAGATAGATAGATAGATAGGATAGAGCTAGATAGATAGATAGATAGATAGATAGATAAGATAGATAGATAGATAGATAGATAGATAGATAGATAGATAGATAGATAGATAGATAGATAGATAGATAGATAGAGAATAGATAGATAGAAGATAGATAGTAGATAGATAGATAGAAACGGCCAAAGTGTCTTAGGTTGTCCTTCACGGGGTCATCACGTAATAACGTTACCATATGCCACGTGGTAACGTGGCATATGGTTATATATGGTGACGTTATATGATGACGTTACCTCATCACGTGGTAACGTCGCCATATGCCATCATCATGACGTCACATAACTGACATTGTCGCTAGCTCAAACGAGGGCCGATCACGGAGGCTGCGCGAAACCAGATGAGGTGCAGAAAGCTTTCGGAGGAGTGGTACGGAAGATCAGTACAGTCGACTGAGAAGAAAAAGATGATGTCTTTCGCCTTCGAGTCGTCTTAGGCGAAGGCATCAGGTATCGGGTGAGTTTTCTTAAAATTATCTATGGTAATAGTTTTTCTAACGATCCTAGAGCCGACGCGTCAGACGTTTAACAGGATTTATTTTTTAAGTCTCGCCACGCGTTCTCCATCATTTAATGTCTTTGCATCTGCAATAGGAGTGCTGGCTTTTAGTAGATAACAGGCAGAAACAGGTTATGAACGTTTCGGAAAAAGTGAAATCCAACTTCGAATAAAGGGTTTCCATGGTTGAGGTTTGGGTTAGTTGGTTGAGGGCTGCAAACGGAGAGGAAACAGCGCAATTACTGCTCCTTCTTCGTCTTGTGTTCCTACAAAAAAAAACATGGCTGATCCCTCCGTCATAGGAATCGGTATAAACACGAAAGTGAAACGTGTCTTCACAGAAGTAGTGCTTATGAATATGAGAGCTTGTACAATGTCTATTCGTGTTGGCAGCTATAGCACCGTTTGACGTGGATGCACCCATGTTGACAGCATGTCTCTATCGCGACGACTAACGCCATGATCATGATTAACCGTTGTGGTAGCTGACGGTGTGAAAATATATTGGACACAGCCAATCGTGAATCGCGCGTAAGGATGATATCAACAAGCTCATAAACAACGCTGGTACCCGGTATGCACTTCTTCAAAGCGTCGTCAATTAAGGAGAGAAACGGCACGGTGTGCGCTTTCTAGTAATGGGTAGCCGACGCCTGTGCTCATGCATACATAACACACACTGCACTTCAGCAACGCGGGAGGTACGTAGAGATTCGTAGCCTGAGCCGCAAACGCGTGCGTCCGCTGGCCTCTGTCTCGCAGAGCTGCTCTCGCTCACCAAGGCACGACATTCGTCCGTCGAAATCGCGTCCTTTCTGCAACGCATATTGCAGCAGTTTTGTTAGTCGGTGCTCTCGCAATTGAAGCAGTCGGCGGCAGAAATCCCGTTCGTGCACGGGAAGCTGCACCACTTCGATGAGCCGACGCATGCTAACACGAATCCAAAGGCGAAGAACGTAACTGCGTCAAGGGTGCCTCGGCGACGCCACGCGGCCAGTCTACCTCTCTGGTATCGAGACGCTTTAACCACGACCTCCGATATCACGTGCAATCTCGTAAGCGCTAGGAAGTGTCGATCGTGAAGCATTACTTCTTTCCACCTCTCACAGACGGCGGCACCGCCCCGCTCCGCCCGCCGCGAAAGAGAATCTGTGAAAGATATAAGGCGCGTTTCGCGCCGTTCCTAGCATCTCCCGAGTTGGCTTAGTCGGTAGAGCGTCGGGCGCATACCGTCGCGGCCGCAACGTCGTGGGTTCGATTCCCAGCGGGGTATCTTTTTCTTGGTTTTTTTCTTTCTCACCGTTGGCGTCCATTTTATCAACGTCATATCCGTGACGGATGTACTTGGTGGACCCCGGCATAAACACTTTCGTGTTAAAATGCGCTGCTTTCGTCTCCTTTTCAACTTTGAAGTGCGATGTAGAAGATTAAGATCATTCAAATTTGTGAATGATGAACAACAAAATCAAACAGAAATATTGAAATCCTCACGAAAAACAGGCAGATGGCAACTCGCAGGACTATGTTATTAAACATAAAGGGAAGTGGGAGAGGTATATGTGAATAAAGGGAATGGAGGATGACAGCATAAAGTGGATATTGCCGGAGCAATGCGTTTCAAGGGAAGCTTCGCAGAAAATGGTTTGTTTCATTTGATGCTGTATGAAAGCCAGCCGAGACGAGCTGCTTCCAATGCCCGGAACCCAAAGAAATCGTTGTGTGACATCGAGAAGAACGCGTATATTGAATTCCTTCTTATCGCCGCCTTTGATACGATGCAACTTCGCGTGACGGCATGCTGTAAGATTTCAAACTATGCACTTTTACCAATGCGTTCGTCATTGCGACTTTCGAGTGAAAGTTTTCACCCAACATATGCATCAACGGCAAAATTTGCATCAGGCACGGGCAAAGAAGACAAATATGAATGCATTGAATTATGTGGTTTTGCGTGCCGCATCCTCGATATCTTCATGAGACACGCCGTAATGGAGGTCTCCGGCTTAATGCTGACCACCTGAGGTTAATCAACGTGCGTTTGAGTCTAACTACAGTCGCGTTTTCCTCATTTAGTCCCCGCTGAGTACCACCGCATCGTCCGGGAGTCGATCCCGTATGCTCGCGCTTCACACATGTATCTAGGGGGGCACATATTTTGTTTGAAATCTTTGATAAATGAATTTTTCGCGCATACACATGCTATGTTCTTTATAAAATTTTGCAGAAGGACCACTCTCTAGTCATGATATTTGGCGCGAACACATGGCGCTGTTCTTTAAATATATATTTGAGAGTGTAAAAATATGAAACTCCGATAAGCCACATGCATAAACACCGAACTTCCGCCAGAAATGCGAATTTGTGTCTTTACAACATTTTTATCACAGACGGTTAACATCAATGACAATTCAACGTAACATGTGCTATTTAGACAACTTCAGTTACATGGAAGAAAACATGAAATGAACGCGGAGGCAACACGTACAATCGATGTTTCACATAAATACATATACACATACACATTTGTCACATGAAGATTGTGCGAATTTCAAGAAAATTAAACTCTGCAAGCACGGTCCCTTGCAAAAACAACGAATCACTGCTGCTTACGAATCCACATTGCAGCTCATAACGCTACACTTCTCCTTT
>NC_051185.1:36017447-36041909 GCF_013339695.2 Rhipicephalus sanguineus
CCATTTTTTATTGCTGCTACAATTCCTAACCATAAGGGGCTGAGGCGCCCGCAGGAAAAAGAAAATAAACGCTACAGAAAAACTCATCGGGCCAACGCACTGCCCAGCTGGTGGCGGTCGTTCCTACGTTTATGTTCATAGCTACTGCAACTACGAGGCTTCGTTTACAACGCCTCACGACCGGCGTCAGAAAGGTGCTGCTACGCTTCCTTCCCAGCACCACTGCGCCCCCCCCCCCACCGCCGTCCTTAAGAGAAGTAGAAAATAAACAAAAGAAATACGAGCCTGTGCCCGGTCTAGAAACATTCTTCGCTGACCAAGTGAAACGGCCGCAATCATCAGCTTGACCGCTTCCCTCGCGGTGTTGTAAACAGATAAGTCTCTCGAGGTGTCGTCCTGTGGGCGCCCGAGAATATTAGCTTCTCGAGACGCATTCGCGTGACCGACAGTTGGATTCCGATGTTATTGTACAGCAAAGCTTTTGCACAGGCACTGAGTTTCTAGAAGCATTGCTATTTCGGCAACCGGTGTTCATGATTTGTGCCCAATTTTGATTCGTCATTGCGAACCTTTGCAGTGTTCAGAAAGAGATGTTTGACGATTCACAGTACTATGCACTCCAGTAGGAGAGAGTGGTGAGCGTTCCCTAACGGCCAAGGAGGCATAAAAAAACCCTCCTCAACCACAGGTAAAGAAAAAAATCTCGGAGTCCTTTATGCAGTTGCCTAAGACGACTCGAAGGTGTAAGCCATCGTATTTTATTCTTCTCAGTCAATGTATATTCTTCCTCCCCCCATCGCCTCCGAAATATTTCTGCACCTTCCATGACTTTGCATAGCCTCTGTGATCGGCCCACCTGTGAACAAGTCATCCGATGACGTCATCATGTGACGTGATCATGACGCCACAAATGTTGGCGATCTGTGACGTCATTGATGGCGTCATGTTACATTAAGCTTATATGACTTTTTAGTGCCGGCTGCGCACACAAACACATTCACTTGAGTATCACGTGACTATTTGACCAACATTTATTAGTTGTTTTTTGCGTCACTGGTGCTGACGCCGACGCCGGTCTCGCGATTTATCGTCAGGTCTCGCCAAATCTCGAAGACGCCGACGGCCGATTCTAGCGTTTGGTGAGGCACCTAAGGCTTTTGCCTTAATGAATATCTAAAATACGCGCGTGTTTAGAACGAAATTGCGAACGCTTTATAATACTATACTATCAGAAAGCATTAAGTTATTCCGGTTAAAGGAAAGTGTACGGCAGCTCTGGAAGAAGTTCATATACGGTGGCTGTACGGTAGCAAACACTCAATCCACGAATTCCGAGTTAGCCTTATCATACAAAGACAACTTTGTGTCGCTGGTTTTGGGTAGAATACGTGAATGTCTCGACAAATTTTATCAGAAATACTGATGCCGGTAATCAGTCAAGGGTAATGCTTTAATTAGGCAAGAAAAACTTTTATTTTGTATTACTAGTTCTTGCCATGCGACAACAGGGTTCCTCGGTCGCCAGGATTGTCAAAAACTTGCATACCATAACCCTTCACCATAAAGGGACACTAAAGGGAAACATCAACTCGGATGAGAAAGATCGATTCTTCATTCAGAACTCTATTGTAATTAATTTCGCCACCATAGGTTAATTATTAGAAGAGGAAATGAAGGTCAAAGTTTCATGTCTGAGTTTCGCGCCGAAACTTCAGCACGTGAAGGTCGGTTTGGCGCCACAAGTTTTAAAGTCTTGTTGTGTACTTCGGCCACATCGGTTCAATTAAATTTTGTGAAGCTTGCTATCTTATGACTTTGGGTTTCTTAGAACACAATGCAAATTTGAGCGACAAACGAATACGTATTTTCCAATAGACGCTGTCATAATTTATGACGTCATGGCGAGCTGGTGCGCAAACTTCAAGGCGACGTCGCCACCAATTATTTGCTTTACGCGCGTATTTTTCGCTAACCAAGCGTCATCCCGCGGTAAGAGCAGTGCTTTTCGTATTGTGAAACTGTACTTTACGAATATGAGAAAAATCACTGTCCTCCTCAGCGTCCCTTTAAAGAACGACGGAAGATGTCCGACTGAGCAACGATTTTGAGCAGACATGGCGCCCACCTTTACATGACTAAGGAGCTATGAATTTCGGAAACTTGGGCATGCTTGTAGCACATAATGAATGTAAAACCTACAGCTTCTTTCAAGACGGCGGTACATAGAATATCTGAAGATTTTGTACTCGTATAAAAACTCCCTTTGTTACCTCTCTGATTCCTCCTTTTTGAAGCCTACTTATCTGACATCAAATAGAGCTTATCACGCCTCAAGCATTACACCATTCCATCCACGCACCAACTCTTTCAAATACAATTTTTTTTCCGACGATTGAACATTGGAACTTGTTACCTACCGAAGTTCGTTTGTTACCCATTTGTAAATTTTTAAACGCTGTTGCTGATGTATAGTTTCTTTAAATGTTCCTATGTTGTTCATATTTAAATGTTCCTAAACTTTCACATGTCTGCATATCGCATATCTATGTGTATTTACTTACATGTAGTACGCCCGCTCCTGCCATAGCCCTAACGGGCTGCAGTACGCATAAAAAAAGGAAGGAACAGCGCAACACACAAGCACTGACGAAGATAACACACACAGCGTTGGCTTTCCCCTTCAGTTGCACTACTGCAAAAAGAGGTTGCATATCTTAATCGATCCTAAATTGTGTACTGTCTTCGAGCTCAACACGTGACAAGAGATATGCTGTTGTTATTGTATAGTCGTCGACGCGGTTGATAACTGCACCCTCTTCTACGCATGTATACATTCCACTCATATATGTACTTCGCTTACCTATTAAACGTTATTCAAAGTCAGCGCTCTGTGTGTTATCTTCGTCAGTACTTGTGTGTTGTGCTGCTCATACATTCATTAGGGAGTTTTCGAATAGGGGCCCCAAACGTCTTCGGGCTCCTACAGTGCGCGGCGTATGCTTAAGCCTCTTGCAAGTCGTTTACGCCATCTCACTGCTCTATCTCGAAATCCTTGAGTGCACTCCTTGTGCTTCGGAGTTCGGACATCTATCGTCGAGTGAGCTTTCGCAATTTCACTTACGTTAAAAGCACATACGTTCGTACTGCAGTAAGGTAAAATATCAAGAAACGCGAAGTGGTGCAAAACAGAATCTGAAGTGTTTTTCGCACGGGGTTCACCGACAGACGAGCCTGCAACCGCTGAGTAAAAGTAGTGGCCCTTCATTGCTTCCACCGGCGCCCGTATGTTCTAGGCCTTTTTTTTTTTTTTTCTATCGGACTACACGTCTGCGATGGCTGCAGTGACTTGAAATGCCGCAAGAACTATAGGAAAGCATTGAAGATTTACCATTCGTTGCAGTGTGAGCGTCACGCCATATATCACTGCGGTTGCGCTAGCCACGTCAGGTAAGCTGTAAGCCGAGCCAAACTTGAAGTGTCGATAGGCTGGCCGTCTGTTTCGATCTAAACGTGCTCTACGAGCCTAAAGAATAGGCGCGTCGCTGAAATACATTGATGGAAGAATTCAAAGGCTTATGTTAACGCATTCCCTGGGGCGATACTGGTTGCCTCGCGCCTGAGATTCACAAATGCGTTTTTTCAACCAATAGACTTTTCTTTTTCTCAATATTAGAGGCACATTATTAGGTGTCTAGATGTAGGTAAAAGAGAAAATGAAGAATCGATGAAAGGCGCGGTAAACGAGAGACGTTTAAATCATTGAGTGGGTTCGCACACATTTCTGGCACCAACATGTTGGTTGGCACGCACATGGCACAGTGCACTCTAAGAAAAAAAAAGAGTCAAGGGACTCTTTTTTTAGAGTTCTGGCTTTCCAGTACGTATATGACTCCATTTAAAGAGGCACGCCAACTCTATTTGGGAGGGTCATTATACTCTCTTCTGAGAGTCGTGTGACCCACAAGAGAGTTAACGTGCCTCTTTAAAGAGAGTCATATACGTGGCAAGACAGAACGCTCCAAAAAGAGTCAAGGGACTCTCTTTTTCTTACAATGTAGGGCGAGCGTGACAGGTCATGATTTCATGTTCGGGTGATGCCAGTTACATTATAAGGATTGAATGTCATTATAATCGTCGGTTCCTTTCTTTCTTTCTTTCTTTCTTTCTTTCTTTCTTTCTTTCTTTCTTCTTCTGCTCTTCTTCTCTTTCTTTTCGATTCTCTTCTTCTCTTCTTCGTTCTTTCTTTCTTATTCTTCTCTTCTTTCGGTCTTGTCTCTTTCTATCTTTTTCTTTCTTTCTTTCGTTCTTTGTCTTCTTTGTTTCTTTTTTCTTTGTTTCTTTGTTTCTTTGTTTCTTTCTTTCTTTCTTTCTTTCTTTCTTTCTTTCTTTCTTTCTTTCTTTCGCTCACTGATTCATGCATACTATCTTTTCTTTGGTTCCTTCGTTCTTTTTTTCTCATGTTTCTTCTATGTGTTGTGTCTCAGTGCGGCATTATGATTCCTTCTTTCCCGTGTATACACGTCATTACTTATTTATTTTTTGCCTCTGTGTTGTGTATACATGCACAACGTTTTGTTTTTGTTGTTGCTGTATACCATTAGACGCACCAGTACTCCTCTCCTTGCATGGCAGATCAGGACATCTATCATGCAAACACGTTTTTCATCTACATATCAACGCACCACGTCCCCGAAACGCGAGAAGGTTTTTTTTTTTTTTTTTCACTCCTTGTCACAGGTTGGGCTATGCGTGTCGCTGAGTTCGTGGGTTTAGAGAGGTTAGGAGAATCCGAACTTTCCACGAACGCTTTTTTGTTTTTGTTCCTTGCGCGCGTTCCTCGTGGAAGCTTTGTTCACCACGCAGTTTCGGGGGTTTTGAACAGGTTAGACTCATTTTGCTTCGCTTACTGCTGGCGTCGTTACACTGTTCAGTACCTTTCGACATAAAAAAAAAATATGCGGTAGATTCAAAATATCTTGTTAGAATCTACATACACAGCGAAGCCTCTTCGCATCTTCATGTTTCATCCAACGCTCAGGTGCGCGCGACGCTCAGGTCTTCCTGTATTTCCTTCTCTCACTTTTTTGTGGCACGACCTACGAGTGACAGTCTTGCTTCTGTTCCAAGCACTTCCGGTCAAGGACTTACTTCCGGTTTGCCGAGTATTCAGAACATTTGTTTTAAAAATAAAATTGACACGAAATTCATAGCTCTAGTTCAAGTTAAGAGTTAGCCAGAACAGACAAGAATTCACCACAACAGTCAGACCTAATGAGCTGATGCATCTTTGGTGACTTCTTGTCGTTGTCTCAATTCAAAGCGTACGCCACGATCGCAGTCATATAATCAGGTTCGTCGCGACTACCATCCTGATATTCGGCAAGGAGCAGTACATATATACGAATGACCCAAAACATAGTGCTGTGTAGGAACTTCGTGGACTGCGTACAAGCGTTGCCAATGCGTCCAGCTCAGGATTTTCGATCAGCGTGCTAAGAATCCTCGTAATACCACTTCACGCTTCATACGAAAATGGCGTATCAGAGTTCTTTCTTTTCTCTTTTTTTTTTTGTGGGGAAGGGGGGAGGGGCTCTATTGATTGCTTGGATTCCTCTCCTATAGTCCGAGCAACAAACTACCGGATCAATTTTCCATGGCTGTTTTACGAGTTGGAAAGAAACACACACTAAAACGGCGTGCCAAGTGTTGGGAAGGAAAGCATTCGTAATAAGTACAAAGTGCAACTGCAGTTCCAACGGTCAAAATTTGGTAGTACTCAGGAAGGGTTCCCGTTTCTCTCCAAAGCACCGCTCTTTCGAATTTCAAACCCCGTCTCTCGTTCTTGTCTTTTTCTCTCAGCTGTAATAACGTGCCAGGGAAGTATCTATGAGGTCGTGTCTGCAAAAGGGAGAAGTGGCCTGCGGTTTCCGCAACTGCCGGTGTCTCCTTTTCTGTTAACTGCTTCTTTCTGTCGCTTCGAACGGGCGAGTGAATCCCTCTCAGCACCGTATGAAAATAAATAAATAAGTTAAATGAATAAATGAATGAACAAACAAATAAATAAATAAAACCCACCGAGACAGAGAGATACACAAAGAAATCAAATCAAGGACTCCCTTCATCTGTGGAAAACAAGAAAGATAATTGAGGAACTTCTTTATCGTGCATGTACTCATGCGGAAAACTTGGTGGTTCACTTACTGTTGGATTGTATCATGTTACACTTGCGGTGTCACACAGCCCCGGATTATCCTATACTTCTCTGTTTATCTTTTTGTAATATTTTGCGTCTATTTCTAAGCGACGTGGATTAGCCGGTGCCGCTCTAAAGGCGCCGAATTCCACTATTCATGATTTCAACAGTATTTCAAAAACGCACCTCAGATAATTTTAGAGAAAATAACGTAAGCGCCCAATTACTTTCGTTACAATAAACTTATTGCGAGATAACTGATGCAACTTCACCGTTGACAGAATAATTTGCCAGTCCCAGTTAACTAAGCGTTTCTCATTTTTCTCATTTAATGGTATTACAGAGACGTTATGACAGGAGCTGCCACTGCCTATAGTTTCGGGGACGTTTTGAGAACACATCGAAGCAGTGAAAAGGCATTGCAGAATGCTGCAAGAAGCGTATACATGCATAGGAAAGCGCACAGTGACATAATCCGCTATCGTGCACGTAGTAATCAGATTGCCCCGACCGGCGAGACGTTGTGTGCATTGGGAGTCCATATTGCCTATACGCCGTGAGACCACCTGGTACCCCCTGGCGGGCATTCATTGCCAGCGACATCTATTGGAAACCTGTCTTACAGTGACCCCACCCACCCCCTTTTCTTCTCTTTCCTCTGTCCATATGTGCGCACTTGCCTGTGCTCGCAAGAACGGCAGCTAAAGCTACGTCTTCGCAAGTGTACGTGTACATTGCAATGTTTGCTGAGAGCGAGCGCACCGGAAGCCATATTTACACTCCCTTCTGTTAGCTCATTCGCTTTTCTCTGCGCCTAAGACCAAGAGAACGAAACGTTGACTGAGACGTGGAGTTTTCCCTTGAGGACGAGTTTCACCTGCAGATATGTTCGCGCGCTTACTGGGTACATGTGTGTGAGAAAGATTGGCAAGGGGCGGAGCATCGTTCGGCAAGACGCTCGTAAGAAGATGAGACTCGTGGAGGCATCAGTGCGTTTCGTCATTAAGGGGCTCGCGTCGGCGGGTTCTTTGAAGAAGCAATCGACTAAAACCCGGAGGCAAGGTTCTGAAAGAGCGATCAAGCGAAGGCAAAACTAAAGCTGTGGTGCGTTCGCAAGGGTTAAGAAGACGCGATTTCTATCTATCTATCTATCTATCTATCTATCTATCTATCTATCTATCTATCTATCTATCTATCTATCTATCTATCTATCTATCTATCTATCTATCTATCTATCTATCTATCTATCTATCTATCTATCTATCTATCTATCTATCTATCTATCTATCTATCTATCTATCTATCTATCTATCTATCTATCTATCTATCTATCTATCTATCTATCTATCTATCTATCTATCTATCTAATCTTTTTTAGACGTGTAGGAACTCTCATGTACATTTCGCAGCACAAACACAGTTGGAAAGCTAACAATGACCCTATAATTGTTGCGTTTTTGTTGCTGATTCGGCGACGTGCGATTGCTTCAGAGTAAATTACCTACCGACTATCCCGTTTCCTGCACCACTAGGAACGAACGAGCCCGTTCCTTAATTACAGCGTTTGCCTCGCACAACACCTTTCTATAGACTCGTGAATCGGGTTTACGAGCTGTCTGCCACTCTTAAAGCCCTGCAATCTCGCCTGCGCAATCTAGTAGACGCTCCTGTTTTCTTCTGTGGATCTCTGCGGCGGCAATGAATATTTTAACGACCTTTGCAAACGGAATCTCTGTTTTGTGTCACCGCCACCAGCAGCGCCAGGGTGTGCTTACGGTGCACGATACTACAATATTGCCACGCGTGCTTATTTCTCGATTATTATGCGCATAGGCGTGCGCAGGATTCTTCATTGGGGCGGGGGGGGGGGGGTCAAGTTTCACCGCACCCACCCCTTCCTCCCCTTACTCCCCCCCCCCCCGGCTTCTCCAGCCCGAAAGTGAACGATCTACGCAATGGATGCAAGAATGAGAGTGAAGCTATGTCGGGCTTCTCACAGAGGCCTGTCATTGGTCCCCGACTTTCCGTGGTAAAAATGTGAGGTAAACATTTCCTTGAACAGCTTAACGAGGTGTGGGTTCGAGCGCCTGTCCTTGTCTGTTTCGTGCTTTGTCCAAGGAAAATCTTTCGAGCAAGAAGTTGTAGTTCTTTGAATGCAACATCGGGGGTCCTTTGTTGCCATTATCGTCAAAAACATGCATAGCCATTACCCTGCGTATTATAAAATGACGGGAAAGGTCCTACTAACAAAATGTGTGGGACATAATTGGCGGCCCCCTTTAGATGATAAGGGGGAGCGCTTTCTCTGCCCCCCTCCATCCCCCGTGCGCAGGCGTATTGTTATTTAGTGGGTCTTCACCCACAGATAACTGTTACTACCGCGCGACAAAGGTCGCGCGGCAATGTTTGGGAAACTTCTACACTGTTTTAGAAGGTTTCGATAAGATAGCTTTAGCAAAGCGAGCAGCCGAGCTTATTCCGGAGCTAGCGAAAGCCTCAGCGATAACATTAGAATTTTCGATCATACTGGTATAAAATTCGACGTGTCCCTCCAACAATCACGTTAGTCGGCGTCTGACGTTCGTGCTCGCCGTTATCATTGTACAGCGATCGTTGCTTTTGCTTTCAGTTTGTTTTACTGGGCACAGGTTCGCCCCAGTAAAACTCGCAGCGTCCCTTGTGCAATCTCCTAAGACGACTCGAAGGCGAAAGCCATCTTTTTCATTTCCTTCTAAATCGATGTATTGATCCTGCCCCGCCCCCGTCCGTAATCTTAGTGCACCTAACGTGGATTTGCACTGCCTCCAAGATCAGAGGCATTGCAAGCTTTCTACACCTCACCTGGTTTTGCACTGCCTCCGTGATCGGTCCAAGCAACGATGTCGTGTGATGAAGTCGTCACGTGACGTCATTGTGATGTCACAACTGCTGGAGACATATGACGTTATGACGGCGTCATATGGTCACATCATCACGTGATGATTTTTAACACGAAAGTGTTTTATGCCGGGGTCCACCAAGACTTCAGTGACGTATTTCCGTCACGGAAATGACGTCGAAAAAATATACATGATCAGGTGGCAAAGAAAAAATGCGCCGTCAACGGGCATCGAACCCACGACCGCTTGGTCCGCAACAACAGATGCCGGGCACGCTATCCACTGCGCCACGGTCACAGACTCCAGAAGCTGTTACAAACGCGCCTTTTATATCTACCACTCTCCCGGTCGGCGGGCTGCTGTTGCCCTCTGGGAGCTGTAAAGTAATTCGTCATTACTCTGTCCTCCGCGATTAGCACCTACAACGCGTTACACGCTCCTTGGTTACACGTGCCTCCCATTCGGCGCGTTTTCAATAGAAGTTCAATTTTGTCAATGCCTTAACACACCGCGAGGTGGCGACCTTAGCCAAGCGTCGTAAAAGCGTCGGCCTCGCTCATAGCTCTGCGACGCGCGCCTGCCTCACCTGGCTGTAACACCGCGTTCTCCGCTCACGCGCTCGCCCCTAGAAAAATCGCGGCAGGGCTACTGGGGCGGCACGACGCGCTTTGCGCTTCCCTCTAGTCCGGCCCAGTGGTCCAGCCGTGGTTTTCAATCACATTTTAACATGCCACGGGATGGCGACCAAGTTCTGCGTCTAATATGCGACGCTCTTCTGGCTATCACACCTAGTTCTCTGATTACGCTTTCACCGTTAACTACTACAGCTACCACAAGGGTTTGTTTAATCATTTAGCAGGGATATAGTCGTCGGGATGGAGATGTACCACCAATCATCAAAGTGGGTGCATACACGTTAAACGGTGCTATAGCTACCAGACATCAATATACATTGTGCAAACTCTCTTATATTAATGTACAGTAAACATTCGGTTACTTCTCTAAGGGTACGCTTTCCTTTCGTGTTATTCCGATTCCTATGACAGAGGGATCAACCATGTTTTTTTTTTTTGCATCACTCGTGTTAACGGCGATGGTGAATTTTCGCGTTTGGTGAGGCATCTAAGGCTTTCGCCTTCAAGGAGTTTCATCTTAAACAGCCTAACTGCCACCTTCCTTACCGTCACGACCACGTGACAATATCGCTCCCGCGTTCTTCATTGATCCTCCCTACTGTACTCCTTCCGACCACCGAAACAGAGGTTGCAATGGCCGTTGTAAAAAAAAAAAAAAAAAAAAACCGGGAATGCTAGCGCAAGGGGCGCCCGGCCGCAGCTGCTGTACGCAACTGCGACGCCCGAGGAGAAAACACGGCTCGCCGCCCGAATTACGGCCCCGTGTTAGCTCCCTCGCGAGCCGTTTTAGCGACCACGCCTCGCTGAACCGCCATCAATGATTGAGGTGAGGGCTCCGCAGTGCCCCTACCACGCGAGAATTTTCTCCTTTCCCCTTGTTTCGGTTTGTGGACCCCTGTTTCTTCCTCCATATTTCCCCACCACCTCCCCACCCGGATTCCTAACTCATCCCGTCCGCGGCAGGACCTTTTCATGTCTCCCCGTTTGTTCGCCGTCTTCAACACTAGCCTTTTCCCTATTTCTTATTGCCGTATGTGTGTTCCGCCTGGTTCCACGTTAGCAGGGTAGGCATTGAAATCACCTCGGTTGCTGTTTGTGTATTCCTTTATCTCTGCCCGTTTTGCCTCAGCAGGGCAGCATTTGGAAGTCTGAAGAACCTAACGTTTGCTTAAACCTAAACTTTACATGCCTCCCGTATATCTCAATCTGAGTAAGACCTCCCTCCTTTACACTGACTACGTTTATTTTCGCCTGGCACTCTTTAAGCTTTGTTCTTGGATCTCATCTTGTAGTTGTCGCTTAAACGAACATGGCCCACTTCAACCGAGGAAGAAAGGGAGACAGACAAAGGAGAACACGTTGTCTCAGGAGCCAGGAAACGTGAATGCACTCATTGACACAGCAAACTCGACCCTTTATTCTATTTTCTTCCGTCGCATTCTTCCATTAACGAGATGTGCGGCAGCTTCCAGTTGTGTGCGTATATGCGAGTGAGTTGTTTGCGCGTGGACGTGGAAGGGGGGCTCAATTTGTAGTTCTAATTTTAACGGCAGAGCTGTTGTAGCTCGCCGTAGTTTGTGCGGTGTTACAAAAAGTCACAGCTTCGTAGCAACGAGGAATCAATGAATGCGATAACGACAAATTAGAATGTAACGCGAAGAAACTTCCAACACGCTGTTCAAGCACAAGAGACGCATGAAAAGAACACACACAAGACGAGCGCGAACTAACAACTGTCACAGCTCGACACTTAAAGCGCGCTGCTCAAACACAAAGAAAGACGCACGAAACGAACGCACAGCTATACAAAGGACGAGTGCGAACTAACAACTGTCACAGTTGTTACTTCTTACGTCCAGGACATCAAGCGAAATGAATGCCAGCTATCACAGCCAACTATGCCGCATTACCGCCTTGACCGATGGCTTCATCCATGACAGGACTGGAAGGCCCAGGACCACCGCAACATCATGGCCCTTCTTGACGGCCTGCAGTTCTTGTAGACGTCCCGGTCTCTTGAGGGCGGATTCCCAGGTCCATCTCTTCCTTTTCCCAGATCTTTCGGCAAACCTTCTGTTAGAGCGAAGCCGTCATAGTCTACCCTTTTCCGTTGTCGTCGTCGCCGTCTGTGTAGTAGTAGTAGTAGTAGCAGTAGTAGTCGTAGTAGGCAGCAGGTAGGTCGCGTGACCAGAGAAGCAGCAAACAAAGAAATAGATAAGACAAAATGACGATCATGCTCGAATTGACGATGATAAATGGTGGTGAGGATGATGATAATGTCACGTGATCTCTCTAGCCAATCGCATGCACTTGCGCGCTTGCAGCTTCGCTGTCCAAAGGTATTCACAGCGTCGCAATGGCTGAGTTTTTTAACATCGAAGCTGTTTCAGGCAGCCGTAATTTGTTCCGCCTATCCTGTGTGGCCTGCCCTGTGTGGCCTATCAGGTATGAGCAGCAGGATTTGGGTAAATCCCACTACTGACCACTGGTCCACTATTAAATTAAGGAGACAACAGTTAGCACAACACCAGCATACGGGAAAAGCAACGACGGCCGCTAGAAGACCCCGAAGCGATGGGAGGCCTACGCCAACGACGACGTGCCGGTAGATCTATACGAGAGCTGCGAACGCTTGGTTTCAGCATGAGTTTCTCTCTCTGTAGTTTGGACATCCGTGTCGTGTCTGTGACTGTGTGTGATTCAACTCGAACCTCTCTGCGCTGAGAATCAACATAGAAACAACCTAGCATCACCTAGCTAAAGCCTAGCAACGACCGAGAGGCAACCTAGAAAGAAACCTTCTCACCTAGATAAGGCCTACAAACAACCTAAAATGCAACCAGATTAGTCTTCGGAATCGTCTAGTTTCACTGTGTCAAGCCTTGCGCGGCTTAGTGGAAGCTTCGCCAAATTTTTTCTTCATACCTCTTTCTGCGTCATACGATGCGCCGGCAATTTAAAACTTTTGGCGCCCGGATGCCATGGCTTCTGCCACACAGCCGGAGAGATGTTCGCGCAGGGCGACTGTTGCTGTTCGAGTCACGGTTCGACCATATTTCTCCCGCAGCGCCGATCATTCTTTCCATTCGCTCCCGAAATTCGCGCACTTCCTCAATTTCTTTGGCGTCTTTTTTGTTTTCGCGTCATTTTTTTTTTCTTCCCCGCTAGCTTTGCTTCTCCTGGGTGTTGCCGCGGTGCTTCTGGCTTTCTACTGCTCACGGTCGAGTCGTACGTCACGCGCCATTCCCCCTTTCCCTCTGTTTGCCTCGGCTGGTTCCGAGGTGTTGCGCGGAACCATTCGCCACGGCGTTCGTTTGATTTCGGTTCACTGAACTGCGGGCACGTTTTTCTTTCCGTTTTGCTCGGCCTTCGGCGAGCAAGGTAGTGAGTGCTTCTGTACGGTAAACTGCCTTTGAAAGCCAGGCCATTCTGAACTCGCTAGAACGTTGATAATATCGGCTGTGCACTTTTAAGCAACCGCAATCGACATTTGTTCATTTGTACGCCTAGATTTACAAGAAACGGAAAAAATTGGAGGCGACCTATCCTCAAGTTAGCTCCCTGGGAATGACACGAGCACGTAGACCTTCGTCTGCCCTACACCCTAAGAAAAAAAAAAGAGTATGTGTGACTCATTTCGGGTGGTCCTGGCTTGCCACGTATATGACTCTCTTTAAGGAGGCACTTTAACTCTCTTGTTGGTCAGATGACTCTCTGAAGAGAGTATAATGACCCCACAGAGAGTTGACTTGCCTCGTTAAAGAGAGTCATATACCTGGCAAGTCAGGACTAGTTTTCTTAGAGTGCAGTGCATTCCTCCGGTAAACTTTCTGTTTTCGCGCGCTGCCGAAGCGGATCTCAGAGGCCATGTAGACAGAAGCGCGTGGTTGATATCTGCTCCACCAGGTGTCGCAACGATCACAGCTACTCACAATCTTTCAATGAACTCAATGAATTAAGTTTCATTAATTATCCTTGCAGTTAATTGGCCCTTACCTTAAATCAAGGCATGCTCCGATATTGTATCACATGTATCCAACTTGAACCAGAATCACCGATTTCTACGTTTGAGAAGACTGTTTCAGAATATACGGAAAACCGGAATTAAGTGCTCCACCGTAAGTACTTGAAAGAGAAACAAAGAGTGTCCTTCTGTGCTCGCGCCACTAAAATGTTATTCACTGCAAGCGACAGTTGTTTGCCCCTATGAGGGCAGCACCTTCATTCCAGGGAAGCCGTGTTACCGAGCCATTTCCCGAGTCCGGTCGATCAGACTACGCTGGTCTTCGTTTCTGGGGGCTTGATAGCTTAGCTTCCCACTGCTCTTTGGTTAGGTCTCATTTGGTGACGTTGATTCGGTGCGGTCCTTTGTATTGCCACAACGCGTCTCGTAGAGTGATGCATTGCAAGAACGTACATCGGCAGCTGTAGGTTGTGGCCGGAATCCAGCATGGTAAAATACCAAAACATGACTATCATATGAAGTTTTCGATTGGTAAATGTATTTCAATAGGGTTGAGAGCTGTGCTAGTGGGTGACCGATCATTATACCGTACGATGAAGTAGCACACTTTTGACGCGAGTGCCATTTCTTTCTGGCCGAAACTTTGTAAACAGGTTAGTCTACGTATGTGTGTGTGGTTATCAGTGTGTATATCGTAATCATCACCCAGCACCTGGAGTAGCATGTCAGGCGAATAGCCAGGCAAACATATCCAGCTTTTCATTAAAACATTTCTCTCTCTTGTTCCCTTTGCCTCCGTCAAAAGTGGGCTACTTCACCATAGGGTATAATGGTAAATGTATCTTATGTTTAAAAGGAGACACTGATGGGCTAGTCGGTAGCTAATAGTTCATGCGAAAGCAAAACGGGACACAACGCTATGTGTCCCTTCAGGCTTTCGCCATCCATGTTATTCTTTGCGCTGCTGCCTGAATTACTTTAGGTTAGGTGCAGTGGAGAGTATGTTCTTCTATAAAGTCTCTGATGCAAAATAACCTCCTTATAAAGAAAGAATATAAACGCAGATGCCTGTTTCTTAACTGTTACCAACTTTATTTTTTCCTTAGGGAATATCGGAACGAGCAATAGGGAGTGCATTGTTCAATATCGATTTCCTTTTTTTCCTTCTCACCGCAAACCCCTCATGGCCCTGAAGCAGCCCAGGGTGGCCAGGTCAAATCCCAACGGACCAGCGACACGCTCCCTTGCCGTCACTTCGGTTGCATACATGAATGTCAAAGCGGTTTTTGGTCATCGCAGCCTCGAAGCATAGAAAGGACGATCGAAAAAAGTGTTTGGCGGCGTCCCAGAGCGTCTTGAGAGCGCTACATCAGACTTTATTCCTTGTTTTTTGTTATTCAGTGTAAGATAGTGACAGTGGCAAGGGTATAGTGAAGTCGGGGAAATAATTTTCTTTGTTGTAGCGTTAAAAAAAGCAGAGAGAACGAGAAAGTAAATGTGGTTTTGAAGACGCTGCCTGGAATACATGTCCAGGAACATACACGCGTTGGAGAGAATCTGGAAGGCCGGAAAAAAGAAAAAAAAAAATGTCGGTGAAATTTATTGATTTTGGAAGAGCAATACACGCTGCTTTGGCTCAGTAGTTACATAACTTTGCGTTATTGAACATGAAAGTGGGGTTTCTAATTCCGGCTGTGACTGCCGCATTCTGATTACAGTTGTGTGCAGAAGTGCTTATCTAGTCATTGAAGCTTCGGGCACAGAAAAGATAAGTCATAGTGGCAAGTTTCTTCCGAAAATCAAGACTGGTAATTTAACGCGACGGCCACAAAACAAAAACCATGACCAGTCGGGAAAGAGTCAAGATTGCAACGCAATGAAGGAACAAAACATAATCAGACGCTGCACTGGACGCCGGTGCTGCCAGACCACCACTGGCCGTGTCATCAAGGACGCACCTTAATGGCGTGCCCAGGATATCGAAGTCCGAGATATCTAGGGAGGTGTCTAAGAAAAGGAAGTCTAAAGCA
This sequence comes from Rhipicephalus sanguineus, assembly GCF_013339695.2. NCBI lineage: Eukaryota > Metazoa > Arthropoda > Arachnida > Ixodida > Ixodidae > Rhipicephalus > Rhipicephalus sanguineus. Next base: position 36,033,149 of record NC_051185.1, read on the forward strand.
GTGGCACAACCCTTAACAAGACGAACTTCTCCCCTCCCATATTCTCCTTGCTTCTAAGGTGGACGCACAAGAAAGGCCTCTTTGGAGACACCACAGCAATCACGGGGGGCCATGTATCGAGAGCAGGTCTCAAGGGTTGCACCTAATGGTCAGGTGTACAGACGTGCACCTTTCAAGAACACGGCATTCCCCTCTAGGAAGACTCCGAAAGGGATATAAGGAATACGCATAGCCTAAGGGTATTTGTGAGAACATTTCCACTTTCTTTCAATTGTGTGTTTTTCTTCGCGCCATATCGTGAAGTCCTCACTTCTGGTCTCCCATTGGCCAAAGGCTGACAATGAGTAGGCTTCCTGTTCGCAGCGGGATCAGAGAAAGAATTGTAACAAATAACATGGTGCTAGGACTCTCTTGCCTTCTTTCTTTCGCTTATTATTTGCTTCCTGACATCTGCTATGTCGGAGCGATTGTCCGACCAAGAAAGGCCGCATCTACTTATTAACATGGGGCTCATCATCGATTGATCGGCAAAGTCGTTGAACCCGGTGACTTGATGATGATGGTGAATATTTGGAAGAATTGTTACTGTTACAAGAATTTACCTGAGAAAGTCGCCAAAAGAGAGCGCTTAATTTGAGCGCACGAAAAAAAAAAGAAAAAGAAGAACAAGATCTTAAAACTGAGGCGGCGAACAGTGACAGCAAGAAAAAAATTTAAAAAAAAACGTGAAACACTCCTGAAGCGTGCTGTAATGTACGGTGTGATACTTCACAGATTACACCCGCCAGCAGTTCAGATAAAGTAATTATCTGAACTGCTTATTCCTGAGCTCCAATGCGTTATGATTCAACCGCAACCTCCTGACGTTACGTCTATCATTCGCTGTTGTTATGACGGTTATGTTGTTATGACTGTTATGACTGTTGAAGGTTATGTTGAAGGTCAATGAATGTTATGACTGTCTCTCGTCTTAGCTGGCGTTGACGTGCTACCTCATTTTTTTCTACAAAGCACAACGCCTTCTATGGCCCCACGCTAACGGTGGGATTCGGTGGGAAGAGCAGCGGCAGAATTCGCGACACTTTTCTCTACGACAATCGCCGCACAGTTCTTGGAAACTTTGCGTTATTTACTTTGATTATTTGCTCAATGGCGAACAGGAAGTCTTTCCCGGAGGTTGTATGGCTCCTGCCCACAAAAGGAACCGTCCGGTGCTAAGTAGGATTTACGACATGTAGCAGAGAAGTGAAAGAAAAACTAAAAAGAAAAAAAAAACTTCGGGAGAACAATTGTAAGACATGAGCACACTGCGCGACAGGGAACCCGGAAAGTCCCCTAACGGGTCACCGCACGAGAATGACTATAGACGCCTTATTTTTTTACTCTTCTAGATAAATCTTCTCGTTTAGTTCTTAATGTCTATTTACTATTTTTACCCTCTTTCTCTTCCATTTACTTAAAGGAACGTCTATTAAAGTAACGTATCCTGAGCTGTGCCGCAGACGTTCGCTTGATGTCGTGCTTCTGGTTTCCTTAACGCCCTGAGGATGATGTTAAGCCTGCACGCAAGGAAGAGAGATCCAATAGCATGTGCTTTCTGAGTGTAAAAATTGCACCCTGGTTGTGCTTTCTTCTCAATACTTTGAAAACATTGAGTTACCGTGAACGGCTTCTGACATGTAGGTATACCACGCGGCCGATTTATGTTTTAGATGCGAAGTATCTTATGGCGGAGTTCAATCCGGTGGTGGTGTGCGGCGTGACCACCCTTACTGCGCATGCGCAAACCTTCTCCACTTCCCCTCTCCACCCCCCTTTCCCCATTCCCCTTTCCCACCGCCCTCTCTATTCCCCTCCCCACCCCTCCTCTCTCTCCCCCTCTACACTACACCTCTCCCCTTTCCCCCTCTCCCCTCCCCCTCTCCACATCATCTCTCCCCTTCCATTTCCCCTTCCCCATTGCCCTCCCCCACTCCTTTCCCCTATCCACTTCCCCTCTCCGCTCTCCCCCTCACCACTCCACCTCTGAAACGCGGGCTCTACATGCCGAAACACTGCTTCGCATCGCCTCATTGTCCCCTTTAGCGGGAGATGGTGTGATTTTTTGGTAATTATGTGTATCGAAAACAGCCTTATAGATTAGTACACGCTGTCTTTACCTGTACGAGATTCTGACGAAGGCGAAAGCCTTAGATGCCTCATCAAACGCGAAAAGTGGCCGTAAGCGTCAGTATGAAAGATGTAAAAGATCACCGTGCGATCACGTCAACCTTTTACGTCATTATGACGTCACAGCTCGCCAGTATTTGTGACGTCATCATGACATCAAAGGGTGACATGATCACACGATGTTTCTTTTGCAGAACAGCTCACCAGAATTTGTAACTTCATCATGACGTCCCGTAATTGCGCCGTCACATGATGACGTAATGTCACGACATGAAGCGAAGTTGAAGTGAAGTTTATTCATGAGTCTCGTGATGTATACATTTTTTTTTTTTTTGCATGGTGATTGAAGAATCGGAGTTCCCAAAGTAAAAACTGTGAGGGGGACCTCCTAACAAAATGTAAGCAGTGGATCAGTTCATTGGTCAACAAACATTGGCAAATTAGCAGTAAAATATAAGAAAAATATACGTAAAAATAATGCAACATAAGCAATAATGACAGGTTGTTTGAAACAGACAATTAAGAAGAACACATTAAGGTGACAAACCACTTAAACAATGAATTTTAAGGCGTCTATAAAATAAGTGAGTTGTGCATGATTTTAAATCAAAAGGTAGCATGTTCCACAGCGCTATACACGAAAATCGTGCCGTCATTCGGCCATAATTTGTTCGTACTTTAGGTAAAACTAGATTATGGTTAGTTAAAAACCTTGTGATCACTAGCAGTTCGCGGATTATTGTGTTTCTTTCTAGTGCATTGCGTTTTAAGATTAATTAGCAGATTCCTTTCTGTCCTGCTGATTAAAACACCGCACTCCTGTTCGTGTTACAATAGAATATCTTGCTTTATGCCTAATCCTATTGCAATCCTCTGAATAATTATGATCATTGCGTTTATATATGATCCTTTCCGTTTCTGATTTCCTTATTTGATCCTAAGAGATGCCGCGTACTGTTTCGGGTATAACAATTTATAAAGTTGGGTCTTGTGCCTAAATACGTTAAATAATCTGTACAATTAATTTGCAGTCATTAGCGCCTGCGCTTCTTTATTCTTTTTCCCCTTCATATTTCAAGATGTCTTACTGTATACCTGTAGTCGGATACAACTTAAGAAGGCAGGAGAGGCCCCGCCCAGACGACCGAAGCGCGGCAGCCGGTCGCCTCCGCGGCTAAAGAAATAGTCCCGCTCATGCTCTCGGCAAACTTCTCCGCAGGCGGAGTCACCGGCCGTCCGGCTCATGACGTCATTTCGGTGTGCGCGCCCATTGGTGCAGGCTTGTGCGCAGCCGCCTTTGGGGAGAAATGCCGCGGACTTTCAAAGTTGTATCAGACTGTAGACATATTACACAGTACACTGTATTAATGAATTTTCCGACACTTCCAGCTGGGATTCATTATTTAATGACTCACGCCTGCTTCTTTCTGTAGTCATAATAAATCGCGAGGGTCGAATAGATTATGCTAACTCTGTTCGCGCTCTTGTGTCGGCTCACTTAACCAAATTGATATTATATTGTCACGCAAGACTGGAGCTTTTCCTTTAAACTGCACGCAACTACCATTCTGCGCGCCAAACGCCCCGGCTCTCTCTTTCTACTTTGTGCCTACGAGACGTGCCGTGAGTTACGTAGTTCCGTGCCAGAGTTGTGCAGACTTCAGCCTCTGGGATTTCCTGGTTCTACTGTCGTCCTTAGTCTCGTTTACACAAGCGATATTGCCAGAGTTCGTGCATCGTCTTGTCTATAGTTCAGGTGTTCCGGCCATAAAAGAGACTACGGCTGGCAGCGGTGTACCTTAGATATATTGCGCACAAGGGAGCGCGGTGATCGAGAAAAGTTTCGTTCACAGAAACGTGCTTTCGCGCGCTTTGTGCTTAGGAATGCCGCCGTGTGCGATCGGGAATATCGTCCGTCTTCGTTTGCTCTGTCGCATCTGATAAAACTAAGCTAAACTAAACTGAAAGACGTGAGGATGCTTGAACTGGGAATCTAGGATTAAAAACGGCGAGGCGAAGTTTGTTAGGAGTCCGAATATTCTGAATTATTCACGACATCGACCCTTATTCCTGTCGCTGTAAACAAGACGAAACTGTGAGAGCGTTGCCTGACATTTCTCGCGAGCAGTGCTACGTGAACTCTGGGTGCGATTATAGTTAATTAGGGCGGTGTATTTCATGGGTACACTTATTTATCATAGCAATTTAGGCTTCTGGTAGTTTTCCTTTTGTGATAGTTATATTGCCGTGAACCGACTACTTTCAATAAATTCAGGCGGGTCATGCCTGTCACATCAAGTTCTAAGCATTGTATAGTATACTTATGCTTGAATAATAATAATAATAATAATAATAATAATAATAATAATAATAATAATAATAATAATAATAATAATAATAATATGCGTAGGAATTGACTCCCACTGGTATAGAAGGCAAGCTCTCGGTGATTGTCCTACCTAGAATGTAATATTGAATGAAAACGACTGCGCACAAATAGTGTAAAAAAAACAAGCAAACAAAGAAGTCAATACATGCGCTATCTTCGAATGTGCATGGTACATGACAAGCATGCCGCGGAAAACTTCAGCTGTTTTGTTTTGATCGGCACGTCTTCGTTTGACTTTGATCGTAACGCCTTGGATCGGTGATTAGTGTGTGGACCGCATGTGCTACTGCGTTTTAAGCTCAGCGTTGTTTGCGTGGAAGATACGTGTAGGGTGTAAAAAACTCGCTTTTTCGAACATAAATTTTCGAATTTTGTGGCGAGGCTCTCGGCATCCGGCTGCTGTCCTGTCTAACTGAGATGCTAGACCTGTCTCTGTTGCCGGAAGTGAAGTACTTTGATTCCGCTTTCTTTCGGATTTGTGCAGGTTAGTGTTCATACACCTCGTTGTGAATGCGAAAATCATATTAAATAATACCGTTATTATGCAATATCACGAAGGACAATAGCTGCTGTTCAAAGCGACTGTTGTGGATACAACTGCACATAGCCTAATTTAAATACCCAGAGTAATGCGCTATACTGGCGGAATTAGGATATGTCGACATCTTGTTTCATTCGAACACTAGCTAGCATACAAGTACCACTTAAAGCTTCACATAAAGAAAAATGCTATGTGCGTCATAATCTACGATGACGCTGATCAAGTCAACTATTTCCAAGCACCCTTTGTCCGCGTTAGACGATATTTCGATTCGGCACACATAGCGCGCCCTTGGTCGAGGGATTGAAGTATTCATAATAGCGTGTAGTCGTAGGCCAGTCATGACTTGTCTGTGAGCGTGAGGTCAAGGCGCCAGGTGCGGCGAGGCCTACGCGTGCTTCGCGCGGGCGTGCCGGCGTCTGCTTCAATATCGTAGCCGAAGAACAAAACAGCTGCATTAAGCCGCAGAGTCAGAGGCCAATATGGCGATATACGTATCCGGCATCGCAACCCTCAAGGAAGGAACACCGTCGTGCAAAAGGGGCCGCTTGCAGTACAGAGTAGGGAAGGGGGAAAGAGTGGCGTCTAGGAAGAGAGATTGGCGAACATCGTGATTCCGGGGGGAGGTCCAAATGGTGCATGACCACCCGGCCGTGGTCACGATCGTGGACTTAGCAACGTCGACCTTGTCCTGCGTGTTCGATTGTGGTGCGGAGTTCTACAGGTCGGGTGCGCCTGTTATTCGTACCACGGATGCCGGTTGGTCGCACCTTTTTAGTTCCGATGGTTAAGTTTTGAGGCGAAAGCCTTAGATGCCCCGTCAAACACGAAAAGTGACCGCCGGCGTCAGCACGAGGGAAGCAGAAAAATCATCATGCGATGTCACAGACCGCCGAAATTTGTAGTCTCATCTTGCCATAACTACTACTTCACATAACCTGACGTCACATGATGAAGTCATCACACGACATCGTCGCTTGGTTAAAGGTGGATCAGTCCCGGAGGCGCTACGAAAGCATATGAGGTGTAAAAAGTTTCCACTGCCCCAGATCTCGGAGGCAGTGCAAAACCACGTTGGGTGCAGTAAGCTTTCCGTTTGGGGGGGGGGGGGGTCAGAGGGGGGGGGGAGGGGGGGCTCATCACAATTGACTGAGAGGGGAAAAAAACACTTTCACCGCAACGGCGAAGCAATGAATGTAGCAGCGACAAATGGTAATGTTATACGAAGTTAGGCTGGCAGCTAATTCTTTTGGATCCGGTCTCGCGCAACTCTACAAAACTCTGGTCTAAGAGAATACGGCCAGCGACACGTCCCTGCGTACAGGAGATGGGGAAGATGCAAATATGGCTTTTATAGTTCGGTAAAGAGGACAGAAATCCAAGATTAGTTCGAAAACGCAAGTTTGCGAGAGGGGCCTACTCCTGCTTTGGATACTTGAAATAACTATATTTTGACGATGCGCAGCAGAGGTATAAAATATGCATAGATTGAACAGTTTTGTACTGCAGGGTCACGCTGTTAACGATTGCACGCGCCATCAGTTTAGCGTTTTCAAATGGGGGGAACGTGATGTCATACTTTATATTCATGGCAAAAAACAGTCATAACTAGTCTGCTGCTTTGAACAAACGATACAGCGAAGTTAATAACGAAGAAAAAAAACACTTTAGGGGAGCGAGAGAAACAACTCTTCCCAATACGGTTACCGAACGGTTTTCACAGGTGTTCTTTGAATATTCTATTTTTTAAAGGACCCCTGACAGAGAAATGTTGTTTGTGGCTTTCTTACTGTAATTTGTAGCCTTGTGTCTGGTGATGCCGAAACTGATTCGTAAATCTTCTAACGTATCGTATAATTAATGCCAACGTCGCTAATTGTGACTAATTTTAGCGTCCCTTCGAAACGCCCGCCTAAAATTGTAAGAAACTAGTGCCCCACAGCGCGGCAACGCCTAAGACCACGTGCGCTCAAGCTTTGGTGACGTTGCCAGCGCAGTTTTCATATCGGTGCCCCGCGCGCCGTAAATAATGAAACGATGTGGGTGCTTCGGTGTGATTTATGCTTGTTAAGAGCGTGTCCCCTCAGGAAAACGAAAAGCAATGCTGGCGTAAGCAGCCAAAACCACCTTGAGAGCAGCCCGACAACAGATCATGAGGGGCGAGGAAAAATAACCCTCGTCAAGTGCCAGTCGTGATCTCCTGTGACGTCGACAACACTCGCTTTCTTGTGGAACGTCACATGGGGCCTTCCTATACGTCATAGTAGTGACGATGACGCGAGGTGCTGCCATCTGAGATGAGCACTCCCGCTTACTTTAAAACCAAAATAAAATATCTTAAAGGTAACGTTCGCTCTACTTATCGGCCAGAAGAGCTCAGGTATACAGGACAATCAAACAACACAAACATCTCGAAGTTTTGATTTTGGTGTCACGGGCCCTTTAGAGGTAGGCAACCGGAATCCCCAGTGTAGGATGCTTGTGAGCAAGAGTAGCAGTTTGGGCGCGTTGCTACGCCATAACGTTCTCAGCGTTTAGCGCAACTCGAACAGAGTTGGAAGTTAGCGCTCACGCTGTCGTCGTGTCCTCCCTTCTATCCTTGCCTTTGTTTCCTTATACTCTGAGTTGCGCTGAACAATCAGAATGTCAGGGATTCTGAAGTTCGCTTTTGAGTAGCCATAAAATACTAAAATGCAATTTAATTATGCAGGAGTGTTAATAAAGAGAGTAGATCTTACTATTAGCGCCAGGAAACCCGCTAACACCCAGAAAACATACTACGGCGCGCCTCGTAATCCTATCGTGGTTTTGTCACTTAAAATTGCGGATATTGAAAGTATTTTTTTGAAAGTTTATTCATCACTCAGTGCAGCGCACAGTGAACTGTATATTTGATCATACTTGTAGGATCAGAAGAATGTTTTCTCGATAATAAAATCGAGAAAACTATTGTTGCTCGGTTTTTTTATTCGCGCGATGAGTATTGTTTTCCGGAACTGCACCACGCCCGGACAAGTTGGTTGGCTTTCCGACAACAGCGCAAAGGGGTTTGCCCGCAGAACCGCGTTCCTGGCACGAAAGGGCAGAGAAGGAATCTATAAATAAATAAATATCAGTGTATAACACGGGCACCAGGTGGAACGGGGAAATAGACGGGGGAGGGGAAACCGAAAGGCGGGAGAGGGGAGGGGAACAAACAGAAGGCGCGGGGGGGGGGGGGTTGTGGTGAGGTATGCGACGATGCGGTTGCCGCCGTCCCCGTACCGTAATTTGGTTCGCGTTCGTGCCACAGACCGCCCCCCCCCCCCCCCCAATGCCCGACACACCGGCCGACGGTGGCGCCGCAATCGGGAAACCCGGAATCATGCGGTCGGTCGCACCTGCGCCCTTCTCTTTCTTTTTACACTCATGGTTTCTCGAAGCCCGCCTGCTATATACTTTTTTATTTTGCTTGCTTGCTTGCCTCTACGGCTTCGTATAGTGAAGGAATACGCAGTAGGGTGGGGAGGCGTGAAATCGGATGAGCCTCGGCCATCGATGCTCAATACAGACAAAAGATGTATGTCGTGGTTGCCCGCTTATGCTGGACGTGATGTGTAGGTACGGGTGAAACTGAAGAAGGAATGGACTAAATAAAATTATTGTTGTATCTCCATCGACGA
>NC_051185.1:36042009-36097064 GCF_013339695.2 Rhipicephalus sanguineus
GTGGCAGAAAACTTAAAGAATTTTTTTTATATTACCTTAAAATGACCTATGCGAACCATAGTACTGGCAGTATGCGAATAAATAGGGTAGTTAGGCCCGAACTTAGGTCCGAAATAAATAATTTAGGTCCAAAAATAACCATCCCACTTGGTTACACAATGAGTGCAGCGAGGCTCTGGAATGCGCTGTCTAAAAAAAACAACAAAAAAGACAGGCTTTGCCCCCTTCCTTTGTGATTTCCACGGGGTTCACAGTACGGGACGACGCATTCATTCTGGCTCTGCTGACGAGAAAAGCAAGGGGAGACGTTGGATGACGGTAATTGCAAGGATTGCGTAGCAAATCGGAAGAGCGTTTTCCATTGCCCTCTCGGCTGTCGCGATTCGGTTTTGCTGAGCCCGAGGCGAGAAGATATGGCAGCTCTGCTCCTAGGTTCATTAGTCCGCGCACCGCCCCGCGAGAAAACAACGAGACCGGACTCTCTTGTTCGTCCATTATCAATGTTCTTTTCGTCTATTTCTGTTTTTAACTGTCGAGCTGTCTTCACGTGGATCCTTTTATTTTCGCCTTCCTTCAAGGCGAAGCTAAATAGGAAGATTAGTGAGTTTCTGTTGGCGCTCTTGGCCAGTAGGTTGTGAACGCGAAACGCAGACATGTTTCTTTGCTTATAGCTACATTTTCTTTAACGTCCTGCTTTTTAAAGCAAGTCAGCTGGGATATCCGAAGCAGTTTTTTCGGTCAATTTACATATCTGTATTGAAAAAAAAAAAGGATTTCAAAAGGTACATATGGAAAAACAAATCTCAAGCGATGTAAACTTGGACTTAGGGGTCACCTTGTACCCCTATAAGGAATGCGAAATATACCCAGAATATTCTTGCAAAGATTTGATAATCTTTAGTCGGTTACGGCTTGAAAATCGGAGGCATGCGCATATCGATTCATCATGCAAATGTTTGTAGAATGCATCAGCGAATTTCATTACGTCGTAGCATAGACGCAGTATGGATAGGAGCAAGGAGAGGTGACTGGAGACGGATATGCGAAGCTTTTTTCAGTCAAAGAATCTATATAGCCTTATATGAGAATTTTCAGCCTGTGTAAGTTAAACCGCTGATACTGAATGAAACGCAACATCTTTCTCCACTTATTCATCCTGACAAACATTTTCCATAATTGCAATGCGAAAACGACGAGCCATAGTAAGGAAGGCAAGATATGTAAATGTATAAGCATATACGAGGTGACAGCAGGAACTAGAAATGAGATTAAAATAACAGAGAGCTGAGCTAGTTGGTAAGTATTCCTGTTAAACAGACAAGGCATGCAAACACGGACACAAGAGAGTCTGTGTCCGTGTTTGCACGCCCTGTCTCTTTAATATAGAAATGAGAACAGTACAAACATAGCACAGCAAGACGCTGCCAAGCCAACCTGCCTGCCTTTTCTTGCTATTCGGCTAAATTTTCACTGTCTGCATCTAGCGTGCAATGACGGCGCTATCGCATTTGACCCCCTACGCCAACCCCGCCGTAACAGACAATGGCTCATCCGCCTTGGTATGTGGCTTTCCCCAACATCCGAGGCGCCTTTCGGGGAAGGAAGTTTGGGGAACACTTGGTCCACCCTCCCCCCTCTTTCTTCTCGCATCTATCGCATTTGTGGGGTTCCTGCCAGCAAGCCCGCTTGCTTTTTGCGGAAGGCAGTACAGCTCTCTCTTTTTGGCCTTGTTTGCAAACTTCTCAGCGTGATATAGTGCACTTTCAGGTGAAATATCACTTTTATTTGTTGTTAGTTTCCTCTCCCCAGCTTCCTATTTCGTTTTCAACTCTCTTCCCTAACCTCCCCCATCCCTTCCCTAGCCACCAGCAGCATAGGCTTTGAGTATATATCTACAATCTCGCTGCTACTGCCAGTGGCTTGTTTGCTGTTGTGTGATGGCTGGGAAACGCCATCATACAGGACAAGGATGCCACCGATTTCTCGGAAACTGCGTCATACTAACTCTTTTTTGAAATGCGCTTCTCCGGCAGTATATAATAGCAGCCTGACTTCTCTGTATAACTGCCTGCTGATGATGAGTTCTGTATTGCGCCTTGTTACCAAAATGTACCACCCGCCTAAGCTGGGTGTCGACAGCCCTACGCCATCTACGCGACGCCATCAAAGTCTGGCGTTCAAAATCGTAGCCCGGGGGCACTGCGTCGACGCGGAGATCCAGAAATGAAAAAAAAAAGGATGAACTTGAAACGTTCGCTCGAAATGATATATGGACGCTAAAACTCAAGCTCCGACCCTGCTGTCTTCGTGGTACGGAAGATGCAAATTTTGCCACCGGATTATGACTACTTCAAACGGTCGTTCGGGGTTCTCCCTATCGTTTGACACGCTTCGTATTTTTATTATTACATGTCTTTCCACTACGCCTTTCTACAAGTCTTTCTATCTCTCTCTCACATCCCTTTGCTGGCGCTGTCTGTTTGTGTTCTTCGTTTTCAATGTATCTTACGCTATATCACACGGAGTATCATAACAGATTTTCCAGTTATTGCATCGAAGCTATAAAAAAAGCAAATGCCCGCATAATCTGGAAGGACACGTTCACGTCGACAGCTGTATAGCTTTAATGGCCGATCGTTTGACCGCTGCCTTCGGTGATTGACTCTCATGTGACGCCAAGGATTTATGACGTGGCAATAACGGAAGCTTGCGAAGATGATGACAGCGCTTTTAATCGGCGAAACGATAGAAAAACGATTCTGCCATTACGGCAAGATGACATAAAAAAAAGGCTCCTAGGGTCCCTTATGCATTCGCCTAAGACGACTGTAAGGCGAAAGCCATCTTTAAAAAAAAAAACTCTGCTCAATTGTTTTGATTCTCCGAACAAAACACGGGCCCCTCGATCCATTCCCATTATTTCATTCAAAAACTCAACTTAGAAACACACATGCACGCAGCACAGCAGAGAAACGCGGACATTAACCAGTAAGATTGCATCACTTATCCGCATTTTTTTAAGGCGAAAGCCTTAAGTGTTACGTTGGGCGGCCTCTTGAGTGAAACAAGGCAGGCGAATGAGGTGGTACAAAAAGCGACGTGACCTACATGATTGATGATGTCATGTGGTAATGCCACCGCGTGACGTCCTAGTAACGTCACAGGTTGTAGGAAGTTGTGCCGTCATCGTAACGTTACTACGACGTCGCGTGAAGGCGTAGTTACATTACGTCACGATGGCAAGGTCATCATGTGGTATCGTCGTTTGGTGAAAGTTTGTACGATTCCCGGAGGTGGCAGAACACAACTTGATGCGCAGAAAGCATCAGAAGAAGGGAGGAACAGTGCGATCGACTGCGACAATAGGGTAATTTAATGCATTAAATTGCATTAATAGAATAATGCATTAAAGCGGCGGCTCGTTACGTCTTGCAAGGAATCTGATCCACGACTGCATAACCTGTTGCGATACCAAGTGTGAACAGGCTTTCGCTTTCAGGCGTTACAGAGCGCAACATGTTCGCCGTACTTTCTTTGAAGCTCATTTCCATAGATGACAACGCCTGTAGGGACTTGCCAAAGCAACACGTTCTGCAGCACACCTCTGCTCAATGCTCTATATTGTATGACAGAACGGGCCTCATAAAATAACTCGTATGTTCAATTACTCTACGTCTTGATGTATTTTCTTTTCCTTCTTTTATGCCCCATAAACGATTCCATCAATATGTGTGTCCACACAGAAGATTGTCGTGAACCGTCGCATCTGGCGGCATGTGTCGCGCTGGACTGCCGACACACCGGCATTATACCGCACTTCTATCGACGCCTATCGCCACGAACAAAAAAGAACAAAAAATAAAGAACAGGAGCTGTTGTGGGACATCTGTCGACAGCTAGGCTTTCCAAACCTGTCAATATGGGAATGGGGACAAGCCAGACCAATCTGAAAGAAAAAAGATGTATATAGGAGGCAGTTAGGGAGGGGTGGAGTTGATGTGGTCTGCTGTTAAAGCGGACGTCCGAACCACCGGGCTCCTGTTCTATCTTACTCTTCTTCGTGGACACCCCGAAAAGTGCCACGACATTACCAGTATACCGTTACAAGCACTTACGCGCCACCAGTGTGTCAATCTATCTCCTCTTTTATACTAATATATACGCCTCCACACAACACCGCCAACGTTGCGAAAAACCTTCAGTGCCTTCTTCGCGGACGTGCTACAGTGGTCCTTATCGGGAAAGCGGCGACGGACAGAAGAACCACGAAAGGCATTGATTTTGAATCAGCTCGGCCTTTCGCTAGCGTCTTCAATTCTTCATCCTGCTCTCATTCAACCCTGCTGTCGCCAAGCAACGCCAGTCCAGTGTCTACGCGCTTTCGCAGCAATGGATCGTGCCACGCGACTTCTTCCTTTCTCGTTGGGTGTGCCGTATGTTGGGAGTGCGTAATGTTGTAAAGGCGAAACCGGAGAAAACCCTGACCTTCGCTTGTACAGCTGAAGACGTGAACTGTCCTAAACGAATGACCCCGGAAAAGAAGAAGCAGCAGCGAGAGCAAAGAAAACGGCCCGAGGACGGTTAAAAGGCTTCTCCAGGTTTCGCATCTCACTCATTCCTTCTCTACTGTTCATCATATTTGACGGTTTCTCACGGGACACTTAGGAGCAGAATTCCCCTAAAAGCCTCGAAAATGCTGGAGAACCCTGGTTCGCGTTAAAGAACCCCAGATGGTCAAAATTTCCGGAGCCTTCCACTACGGCCTGCGTCATAATCATATCGCGGTTCTGGCACGTAAAACCAACGCAATTGTTCTTGTCATTATTAATGTTCAGGTTCATAACAGAGAAAAAAAGTCGGCAGATCCCACGTACCGTGGGACTCGATGTTATGCGAAGCATGCGACGGGTAGGTGACTGTGGCGTAACTTTTTTTACTGAGCGACACGTTACAAAATGACGCTAAAGATTTCTATATATTTTATACGCACACATATATATATGTTGAAGAGTTGCATCTGTGTTATATAAGCAGTTGTTTACGGTTGGGTAACGCTGCCAATGGCAACGTGGGTATTACCAACACCACAAGCGGTAAGCTGATATGTAGTGCTTATACGTGTCCCGAGAACGCACGCGCGTTTCACGACCCCGTGTGCATGTGTGCAAGAAGTTCTTGACAGTTCTTGCACAAGGGCATCATCACCGTGATCAGTGAGCACCAGCAGCTGGTCATGACTTGTTATAGAATCCGGTCGTGACCGTGGTGAAGAGAGGTCCATATGTATTGAAGTATGTGGTATAGTAGAGCTGTTGGAATTCGTAAATGCCTCGGTCATTTCGTCGACAAATTTTCTGTCGACAGAGCCGGCGACATGTCGGAACCTGAAGCCACCTTTCACGTTGATGAGGCATAGGCCGTCGAGGCTGGTAGGCCCGGATAGTGCTACGTAGACCAAATTCAGTGGATGGTGTTTGTCCTATTCGTAGACTACCTGGGCGTATGTGGCCTACGTAGCCTAGTCTACAAATGGCTGTCAATCAATCTGACATTATCCTTGGTCAGCATGAGGCCATCGCCCAGCCTGTTAAGAAATAAAGAGGACACTTCGTCGTTCTGATGGACGAAGTGCACTTTACGATGCGGTGATGTGGATATCATATGTAACTTTCTTTATTGTATTCCTCTGGGGTCGAGCAATGCTTCAATATAGCTTGCTGAATCATAGGAATACAAACGTAATGTTTATTAGACTGCTATAAAAGCGGAGCCAACACTGGAACTACAGACGTCAATCTGATATGACGCCCGTATCGTAGGAGTATCATGTAGCGTTTATTGCTTTCTTGTAAAATTAGATAGTCAGCACCACAACCACAATTGACGTTGCACCGATATTACGCCTGCGCAGGCTGTTTTTCCAAACCTATTTATAGACCTGACGTGGCTCAGTGGTAGAATACCTGATTGCCACGCAGAGTGCTTGGGTTCGATTCCTGCTGGGATCCTAATTTTCATGATTTCCATTCGTTGTGTCAACGCTGCCGATGTTGGTTTTACTTAACTCTCTAGCATTTAAGTTACCAATGTCTGTTCTCGCCGTTCCTGGGTCGACATAAACTGTCAATCACCTGTGGCGCATACCCGTACACCGCGGCCTGTGGTAAACGGGTATGTGCCACACGTGTCTAGTGGAAAGGGTTTGACGACGTACACGACAGGATTTTAACGTTATTTATGTCATGACCCGGCAGTCATATTCGTCAAATCTTCTTACCCTCCCATGCAAATTTTGGTCTATACCAAGTTAAGGAGGCGATCATGAGAGCGCCCAGACGTAGGCGGCTAGATAGATAGATAGATAGATACGTAGATAGAAACGCTCAAAGTGCCAGAGGTTCGCTAAGAAATGCTTCGCATTTAACAACTGCTATTCCACTAGAACCACTGAATGCAGCCAACAGATAATGGTGAAAATGAAGGCATAGTGTACATTAATTGTAAATTTTACTGTAGTAGTTATGACAATGATGATAATCATTATTGCTAGTTAAAAGCTACAAATAATGACCCTTATGGGCTTCTTGGCTTGATCAGGTTGTGTCTAACAAACTAGCCCTCGATCCTTGATCGTAGTTGTGTAGTCTCACAGCTACGACTGATACTACTGCTGCTATTATTGTTATTATTATTATTATTATTATTATTATTATTATTATTATTATTATTAAATGCGAAGCATTTCTTAGCGAACCTCTGGCACTTTGAGCGTTTCTATCTACGTATCTATCTATCTATCTATCTATCTATCTATCTATCTATCTAGCCGCCTACGTCTGGGTGCTCTCATGATCGCCTCCTTAACTTGCTGTAGACCAAAATTTGCATGGGAGGGTAAGAGGACTTGACGAATATGATTGCCGGGTCATTACATGAATAACGTTAAAATCCTGTCGCGTACGTCGTCAAACCCTTTCCACTAGACACGTGTGGCACATACCCGTTTACCACGGGCCGCTGTGTACGGGTGTGCGCCACAGGTGATTGACAGTTTATATCTACCCAGGAATGGCGAGAACAGACATTGGTAACTTAAATGCTACAGCGTTAAGGAAAACCAACATCGGCAGCGTTGACTCAACGAATTGAAAGAATGAAAATTAGGATCCCAGCTGGAATCGAACCCAAGCATTCTGCATGGCAATCAGGTATTCTACCACTGAACCACGCCAGGTCTATAAACTGGTTTGGAAAAAACAGTCTACGCAGGCGTAATATCGGTGCAACGTCAATTGTGGTTGTGGTGCTGGCTATCTATTTTTACAAGAAAGCAATAAACACTACATGATACTCCTACGATGTGTACTCCTACGATACAGGCGTCATATCAGATTAACGTCTGTAGTTCCAGCGTTCACTCCGATTTATAGCAGTCTGATAAACATTATGTTTGTATTTCTGTGATTCAGCAAGCTATATTGAAGCATTGCTCGACCCCGGAGGAATACATTAACGAAAGTTACATATGATATCCACATCACCGCACCGTAAAGTGCACTTAGCCCGCCAGAACGACGCAGTGTCCTCTTCATTTCTTACGAGGCTGGGCGGTGGCCTCACGCTAACCGAGGATGATGCCAGATTGATTGACAGCCGCTTTGTATACTAGGCTAAGTAGGCCACATACACCCACGTAGTCTACGAATACGACAAGCGCCATCCACTAATGCTGGTCTACGTAGCACTATCCAGGCCTACCAGCCTTGACGGCCTATACCTCACCTACGCGAAGGGTGGCTTCAGGTTCCGACATGTCGCCGGCTCTGTCGACAGACAATTTGTCGACGAAATCACCGAGGCATCCACGAATTCCAACAGCACTACTATACCACATACTTCACTACACATGGACCCCTCGTCACCACGATCACGACCGGATCCTATAACAAGTCATGACCAGCTGTTGGTGCTCACTGATCACGGTGATGATGCCCTTGTTCAAGAACTGTCAAGAACTTCTTCCACACATGCACACGGGTTCGTCAAACGTGCATACGTTCTGGGGACACGTATAAGCACTACATATAAGCTTACCGCTTCTGGTGTTGGCAATACCCATGTTGCCATTGGCAGCGTGACCCAACCGTAATCAACTGGTTATATTATATAACACATATGCGGCTCTTCAACACACACACATATATATATATATATATATATATATATATATATATATATATATGTGTGTGTGTGTGTGTGTGTGTGTGTGTGTGTGTGTGTGCGTATAAAATTTATACAAATCTTTAGCGTCATTTTGTAACGTGTCGCAAGTAAAAAAGTTACGCCAGTCACCTACCCGCCACATGCTTCGCATAACATCGACTCCCACGTTACGTGGAATCTGGCGAATTTTATTATTATTATTAAGTGCGAATGCACTTTATAAGCGACCCTGAATCCGCCGTCCCATAGCAACGGCGCGAGGAGCGGAGAGGAGCGTCTGTAGCAACGGCGCAGCGACGTCACGCCCCACGTGACTGCGCGCGCTCCGCCCTCCGCTCCGTGGCTGCGCGCGCCCCGCGCATTGCCTGTGGTGATGAAGGCCGGCGGCACCGGCGGCGAGACGCCAAACGAAAGCGTGCGAAGCGAGCCGAGCACCCCGAAGCCGATCTGGCGCGGGGACGCGCGATGCGTGAGCGAGCGCGGGCCCTCGAATTCGATCGGCCGGACGCGAACTTCAAGCGAGACTTCCTGGACCGCAGCTTCGGATATAGCTGCGCGGTGTGCGATCGACTGTGGTTCGACAACAACCCCATCTCGGGCGTGCGCCACGCCGCCAACAAGTTGAACGCGTTGCGGGTTCTTTGGAACGAGTTCGGAAGACAGATCATCATCATCAGTAAAAGTGCTTTGCACTTAAAAACGGCCAGACCTCCGTGGGTCGGCTGGCGCGTGCTCTCTCGCTGCCGTCTCCTTCGCTCGGCTCTGCAGTTTAGTCGCGCGCCCCCTCATAGCATCACCCCGTGCTTCGCACTTCCTCATACTCCCCTTCGGGGAAATGCGGGTTTTTTTGTTGTTGTTGTTGTTGTTGTTGTTGTTAGTAGTAGTAGTAGTAGTAGTATTACAGATGTGAAATAGCGCGAGCCAAGTACTGCGTCTAATACGTAGAGCACTAAGTATCGTTTCGACTACTTCGCATCGTTTAGGCAACCGCAAACAGCTACGTTTCTTTACCGGCCGTCGTAATACGCCCATCTTTCCAAACGACGGCTACGAGGCTCACAGCGAGGCTCGCTGTCCCATTGTTCGCTACGTTTGGTCTCACGTACAGTTCTTTCCCGACTGACAACTACCAAGAAACTCACGGCGCCTCTCTTCTCATGAGATCGTCATTTCAATTACTCCTTCTTACGCATCTTCTTCTGTATTGTCGAGTCGCGCGTGATGCGCAGACAGAACGCGCTGCTTTCGTTTTATTGGAGACAGTTTCGAGAGAAGCTCTGTCTCGACACAACGAGCATGCAATGGTGACGGCGACGAGCGGCCGTCTTTCAGTTTCGTTCCTTCGTTTTTATTACGACAGATGTTGCCCCTTTTCTCTCCCCTCCCACTCCCCCTCACCCTTCTTCTGCCCATTCCAGACATACAGTTATATAAACACTTTCGCGATTACTGCAGCCTGCCTTTTATATATCGCACATTTTAGTTTCCGCCACTCACACCGTTTCCGGTTCTTGAATTAATGTACGTGTGTTAGCGTAACCGCTTTTCCCCCCATACGTTCTCATGAGCGGTTGTTGCGGTATCCACGCTCAAAACCTCGGCTTGATCGACGCATACCCTTCCTGATTTGCGTCGCTCCATTCAGAGCACTCCGGTTCTTTTGTATTACGTCATATAATTTTGAAGGATAACTTGTTTTATCTTGCTTAGGGGGTTTCATTCGAAGAATGCCACGAAGTCTAAGTGGAGAAAAGAAGATAATAAGACGCTTAGCTTAAGCGGTGATTACCTAACGACGTCGCTTAGCTTCTAACGTGGAGCGTGTACGGTTATGAACTTCATTAGCGATGGCGCTGTTATGTAACGCATATTGCCTCGTGGCCCCGAAGTGCTGAAATTGCCGTATCCTTTGTTTCCTATCTTCGTTCTCTACGCTGTGTCGATGTTTTTTTTTTGTTTTTTTTTTTTTCGTTCCGGCTTTTAAACATGATTTAGCACCCACCAAATCAGTTTCACACATCATGTGATCGCACGTCGGCACGGCACGATCATGCGTGAACACTGTGCGATGCAAGCGTTGCAGGATTGATTGCTCCTTGCGACAGAACCGTACACGTGACGTCATTCTGGCGATTAGCAACGCACCCAGAAAGACTGGAATGCTACGAATTCCAATGTCTATTTCCTTTCATCAGCCTTCGCTTGCCGCATTGCCGGTGGCTGATGCACGAAGTATGTTGTTCCAGGTTCAACATTGGAAAGGTGAACTTTTAGACTGTGTTTCGTGTATGTGCCTGATGTGGACATGTTTGTCTAGAGTCTTCGACCACCGCTGTAGAAATGACTTGCCTACCGCGCTGTGCGATTAACATCTAGAATTACGCGGCCACTCGTCGTTCTGTTCCACGTCGCTCCAGTCAAAGGTAAGCCGATGGCGATCATAAGTTGTTTAATATCTCACACACACACACAGGTGTGTGTGTGTGTGTGTGTGTGTGTGTGTGTGTGTGTGTGTGTGTGTGTGTGTGTGTGTGTGTGTGTGTGTGTGTGTGTGTGTGTGTGTGTGTGCAAATTCCACGCCCATGTGCCGTCATCGCTTTCACATGGGCATGGAATTCTTCTTCTTTATCGCTCCTTCTTCTACAATCGTAGACAGACAAGACTAATAACAATTTCTGGGGTTTTGCGTCCGAAAACCACGATATGATTATGGGGCATGCCGTAGTGAAGGGCTCCGGAAACTTCGACCATGTGTTGTTGTTTAACGTGACTTGACATCGCTCAGCATACGGGCCTCTAGAATTTCGCCTCCATTGAAATGCGACCGTCGCGGCCGGAATTCAACCCGCCAAATTCGGGTCAGCAGCCGAGTACGAATTACAGTGCTACAGTGGTTACGAACGTAACCACTGTAGCAGCGCGGAGGCCAGAAAGAAGTTATCATTGTTGACGTCGCAGCCTGCTACGGAAAGTACGTGTAAGAGTCCCAGGAAGGCATTGTTTTCCATATGGATCGAGCACTCGAAACAGCCGTATTCAAGAGAAATAGTCAAGAAGGAAAGAGAACGTTAAAAAACAGATGATGTGCTGCCTCTGTGTCTTTATTTCATTTTAGAAATGTAATTTAATAGTATGGAGAGCTGGGCGAGTTGGTTTGAGGACATTATTGGAACATTATTGGTCTTCTCGCCTTTCATTTTCGCCTTTTGTGTTTTGTGTGCGCTCCAAAATGTTTCCAATAATGTCATTTTAGAAACTGGAAAGAAGCTTCGAGAAAGCTCTGTAAACACCCAATTCTATAATTGCTCCCGCTACAGTTTCGCTCTAATCTCCGAAAAGGAGAATGCTCTTTTTACAGCATTCATTTTGAGCTTGCACCTATTTGTTTTTTTATAATCTCTCTCTCTCTCTTTCTCATTTCCCTCTAGACTTCATACACCGCGTTCCATATCGCAATTTGGGTGGTAGTATAAAAAGAAGGGAATGGAAGGCATCTCGTGCCATCTCTCTATATGGTGTCATATAACATGTAGAGAGACCAGTAGAACGAATAGGAGGCGGGGCGCAACAGCCGTGATAGCGGGCGTGCAAGTGAATTACACGACTGCTGGAAATTCGGGCGCGAGAAACGATCTCGCTTCTTCTCGCGCTCTTTGAGAACGACGCGCATTCAAACGAGATTATACGAGCAAGCGCCTCGCTTTTTCGTTTTATATTTGTTTCGCCTTCATTTGTTCACTGTTTCTTTTTAATCGCAGTGAAGCCGGTAATCAGTTGCGGCTTCTTGATGCGTCTCGGTGCACTAGGTTGTCAAGGTGGGAATACAAGTCACGCGTTCAGAGTTGCCCTATATGAGTACGTGTGCGATAGGAGGGAGGATTGTGAGGTTATGATCGGATGGTATGTTTAATATTGTAACGAGCTTTTTGTAAACAGCGCATGTTTGGATTTGGTGCTTAGCAATGTAAACGCAGACAGCTCTCTAATATTCTGTAGTTTTCTAAACGCAAGGACACTTTCCACGAGGACTAATTGTTATTACATGACTTTTGTATAGGAACGCACGATACATTATAATATCGTATGCGGAATTGCACATAAATGTATAACGAAAATCTTAGCCTTAATTCCACGCGAAAGCATCACTCGTAGTAAATGAGTGGTTTCCCAACTCTTGCCTTTGTTACGAGTGATATTTGCGCAGGGAAATTTTTAGTACAGTACAAAGTTCACGAAGCTTCTTTGTGAAATTCCATCAACAAAAGTGGAATCAGTTGAATTATTTATTGAATCGCGCGCGTGTGTGAGAGAGAGAAACAAAGAAAAAAAATGTGCCAATCAAAGCTTTCCTAAACAGCGTAACTGATCAGTTTGAGTAAAGTTATATGATTCGCAAAAGTTTTGGAGGTCCCAGATCGTACAATTGTGTCTGAAGTTTTGTTCTACTTTGCACTGGGCTGTGACATCTAGATTAGTTTTGCGAATAAAAGTCCACTTAGCCGCTGAAGCTACATAAGTGCTATTTCTGAATGGCTTTCCCTAATTAAAGGAGACAAAGGAAATGAACTGTGAAGAGAGGCGAGTCATTTAATTGCAGCATTCCTCAAGAGTAAGGCACTCCCCGATACTCCGTTCCCTAAATGCTAATTTAATTTTAAGTAAGCTTTAAAATACCCAGCTTATGAAGCTGTGGATGCTCGGGGAGGTTTCATACATCTTCACTTGTTTTTTTTTTCTTCGACGTTATCACAATTTTTCGCATATTGGAACTAATGAGACGGGAACGAAGAAGCTCGATATAGAAAAGCAATATTTAAAAGCGGCCCGTTGTACTTAATCACTTAAAATTGGTGTTCCAGAAATATTGGAATCGAAGTATATTAATGTTCTTCAGTATTTCTTAAATAAAGGTAATGTGAATATTTGAAACTTCAAATATGGAATGAAATCGTCGTTGCTATTTATTTAGGAAATTCACTACTCAAGGTTGTTGTTTCCTTCGAATATGCATTCGTTGCTTTCGAATATGTGAGAATAATGCACTCACTAGTTTCCTGGGAAAGAAAAAAGGAATGATCAATTTTCAGTACAGTTCTAAATCCCTTTGCAACAGCATATCGAGGCGTTTTCAGTCATAGCATAAGAATGGCTGGTTTTTATACAGCCTACATACGTGTTCGTTTCCATTTCTCATGTGGCCCGCTTCGCTATGTTGACATTCATTAAAATCAATGGGCAGTGCTCTAGTACAATTCTACAGCTCTTAATTTAATACAACGCGTGGACAGTGAAAGGGAGCAGTCTCTAGTACTTCTAAAGTTTTCCAATGTCACAAATTTCAGCTTTTATATGCGGACATTAACAATTACCTCTGGTTGTGGTGTGGCAGACGCAGCAGCGCGCCTTGCGCGGGATAACTCATGGGCCGCCGACATGTGAACTGTTCGGCCGTGCTGGTCACGTCGTCTTGTTCGCTTGTCCGCGCTGTGTTTTCAAAGGATGACCGTGCTTCCAAAGTTTCCCAAGTTTTCCAAGTTTTCTAAATTCCACCAGGTGTGGCTATGATCTGAATATCTTGCAAGCCTATTGGCCTGCCTGCAGCCATCCTATTCCTTCTCCACCGCCTCCTCCAGAACTCCTCCGCCAGAACATTTATTCCTTGCCTAATATTCACAACTGATATCAGCAAGCGACTCAGCTGAGTGACTGACCCCCATATTCCCAAACAAGCCTCGATTCGAAGGTAGTCCTTCACTTGACCGAGTTGAGCACAGTGCCGCTGTTCGGCTGAAAATGACGCCACGCTTCTCAAGAATCACTGCAGATTATCGCTGATATGCAGCGACTTGTTCTGAGGAGAGACGGCGCTCACATCGACTTTCTCAAGTCGAGGTTGAGCGCTGAGTGAAGGGACGTTCTAGAATACGGGGGTGATTTCCATGAGCGTTCACTTGAAAAATGCGACCTAGCTTCGGTTTAGGGCAGGGAGCGGTAAACTATATGACAATAGGTCACACTCAAGTGTCCCATATGTCACCACCACTCCCTCTCCTTCCTTGTTGTCCCGTACTCCTCTATTCCTGCAATATAGTTCGAACCAAAGGCAGCTATTTGCATTCCATACACGAAATAGACTATCCCACTATATGAAAGCATTAGGTTTGTCAGTTCATCTAGCGCAGCGTTAAGTTAAACGAGCGAGGTGCTGAGTCATAATGGTGAACGAATAACAGCAGGAGAAGAAAAAGACGTGAAGACGACGCACACTTGAGCTGATTTACAGCTGCTTTTTTTTTATTTTCAAAAGGTGTATGAAGCATGTAGTATACACAGAAAAATGACATACAACCACGTGCAAGTGTTGCCTGCTCAATCGCTACAGCGTGTTTGTCTAACCACGCTTATCAAGGAACATTTTTAATTTTACAGTAATGTTTATATGTACCATGCGCCAACAAATTTGTCTGTTTCCTGTTTTCGTGTTTATACTTTATATTTCGTACACGTCCGACAATAAAAGCAGTTGTAAATTAGCGCATCTGTGTGTTGCCTTCACGTCTTTGTTTTTTCGCGCAGTTATTCGTTCCGTATGAATGAGAAACAAATGGGCATCTAACAAGCCTTAACATAGGCGCTCCTCGTGGGGGAGACAGACAGACATAGGACTTTATTGGGTCCTGAGAAACGCTACTCTTAGAGCAACGTCGCGGGCCGCTCCCACGTGGGTGACGGGGAGGCCTAGCCTCACCGCCGCATCATGGGTTCTCTGGACAGCCCGTAGTTGGGGTAGAAACTCTGAACTTCGTTTATTTCTCGTCTTTCTATTCCCCTTCCCCGACCCCCCAGTGTAGGGTAGCCAACCGGAAGTGTTTCTGGTTAACCTCCCTGCCTTCTCCTTTTTCTGTTTCCTTCCTTCCTTCCTGAACTTCGTAAGGCAGAATCCCGATCCTGTTCTGTGAGCCAACTTGGGCCCCGTAACGAGGGGCACCGCCAGAGCATATGTTCAACGTTACTGATCTCGAGAGAAAGAAAACTGAAGCACAGTGTTTTCTTAACCACACTCTAACCAACTACTCGCTCGAATGTTCAGAGATGTATTGTTTGCTCAGGAGTTTTCCTTTTTCCTCAGTGCACATCTTTTAGCGCGCTCGAACTTTTCTTCATGCTGTATTTATAGGACAAGCTTTGTCTTGTCGAAACACGGGCATTACGGTAAAGCTCTGGTTATCCCGAGCAACGCGAAAGAAACTTTCTCTACCTAGTATTACATGTCCTACTTTCGACACACTTGCTTCCCCGAAACATGATTTTGTCGCAATCACGTTTTCGTCTTGGAGTTCTTCTATTTACTTTCACAGTGAGAATCGTATCAGAAATACTTGTTTATTTTCCATTACTCGGCATCTGTTGACATTGTGTCGGCGTGCCGTGTTTTCTTTGCTCCCAAGAAGAGGGTGCTGCAAACGAAAGTATGGTTTCAGCTTCCTTCATTTCTCTGTTAGTCGTGTTTGTTCATGTATTTTTTTCTTTTCCGATTCTCTTAATGTAGTGTTTGTATGCGGTCTGATGGAGAAGAGTGTCGTTAAATGGAGGGCGCGTGCAAACAAGGGTAAAAACTCACCGCATTTCTTTCGCTTCTTGTTTAGCTTAACTTTCCCTCCTGTGATGATTGCGAAACGGCTTCCCTGCAATGGGACAACACACACATGGTTCAATGTGCGGCCGTTAGCCTAACGCAGTTAGGTGTAGTATAAAGTACATTATGTCAGTTGTTCTACCCTTTGCGAACTATATGTGTTATCAGTGGCTTTGATCTCGCGCAGTTCAACGCGCTCGGCTATCGCTTGGACTTAGCGAACTGTATGCTTAAAGTAGTTAGTGTAGGCTACGTTGAGTCATGTCCACTGAATACATGCTTGATTTTATACCTTCTTAAACCCCACGGTTTGGTTTACGATGGTGTAACGCTCGCTTTTGATTGACGTATAGTGTATTTCGTTGGTCTCGGTAACAGTTTTCTTTAAGGCGCAGCACTACGTGAGAATCAAGCTGGCGTTAAAAAAAATCTGTTTTTAAATCAGAGTACAAAAACTGGAGGCGACCATAAACCTTGACTTAGGTGTCCGGTACTGACACTCATACCTCGGCGGTCCTGTGCCGTGGTGTATTCCTGGAGTTAACCTCGTGTTTCGTAGCACAACCGAAGCCGATACCAGAGGCCACGTAGAAAGACGTGAGTGGTTGAGATCTGCTACACCAGGTGCCGCAACGATCCATGTTGCTCTCAAGGAAAGCGTATACTGTTTCAATGAACTCATTCAATTATTCTTCATTATTTATGTTGACATATAATTGGTCCTTATCTTAAGTAAACTTACGCTCCGATGCCATTTGTATCTACTATAACGTTTACGTGATCCAGAACCGACAAGTTCGCAATATATTTATTCTTTACAAGTCTTTTTTCTCAATATTCGGAAAACCGGAAGTAAGTGCTCGACCGGAAGTGCTTCTAGGAGAAACAAGAGTGTCACGTGGAGTCCATGCAACTAATATTACATGGGTACTACTCGGCTTGAGCCTGACTTCATCGCATACTTGACACGCTAATACAGTTACCCTCATTAAAAAATCTACCTCAAGTTAATTTCCTAACAGGCGGCATTCAGTTCTAGGGTGTTTCACAAACTGCTCACCCTCTGGCGATCGCTGTCTACACATCCTCGCCCGAAATTGGCGTATTACCATAGATTACAACAAAACGGTTTCTGAAATAAAACGTACCCCACAGAACAAAGATTTGGCTCACATCAATGGTGTGTTTTTTTTGGAGGGGGGGGGGGGAGGGGCAGCGAGGTTTTCTTATATTTCTTCTGTTCTTATTCTGCACTCCAACAACAGTTTGCAGCGTTCCCGCGTGTCGAAATTAATCGGAGGAACACTTAATCGGCGCAGATGCAGGGCTTCTGATCTGGTTTCCCTCTAATCCCTGATTCTTCGAGAGCTCGCCGATTAGATATTTCACCATGAGGTTCGTGCTGTAGTCTTTGTATTTCCCATTAGTCATGGCACAGAGACGTTGTAAGACACGAAGGAGCAATAAAACTAGAAACAAGGAGAAGATGACGCTGCTCTTCTGCTGTTATCGCTCAATTGCTTTTCTCGTTAGTCCTTGCACGCCGCGAAATTGAAGCCTTATTTGCTAATTTTCTCTTTTCAAAGAAATTGAAAATAATCTCGCCGTAAAAAAACAATAAAAAAACAGACTGCGCTTGGACTAAAAATGGGCCCGGGGAATCGCAATTTCAAGTTTCCTCACCGAATGGCTTTAGCATATAATTCCGCACTACGTATTTAGTGGTTGTTCAGAGTGTAGGCTGAACATATACACATATACAAGGACCCGTACAACGAGAAGGTGCTTCCTATAGCGCGGTGCTCTGCAGCAACGCCCGAAAGGGGTAATAAAAGAGGGGAGGGGGGTTGCTGAGCGTCGTTTTCTGGATTTGTTCGCCTTGCAAGCACTTCGATCAGTTACGAGAGGTAAGACCGGTTTCACAGCGTAGTACCGACTATTCCGTAATATTTCTTTTAATATTGCTCAGACTCTTGATAAGAGCAACGAGACGCAATTCATAATCTTGGAACCATGTCCCAACTCAGATTTTCATCCTGCATGGTGAACATTAAGCTTACCTAGCACCCAATGGGCGAGTTTGTAACGGAGTTGTTTATCACGACCAGAGAGTTTCTTACTAAGATAGGAACAAAAAACAATAAAATTGAGAATAGAACGGCCCTCGGATATCTCATTGTCCCAGGTTAGCGAAACCCCGTGCAGGATACGAAGACTCCTACGTCGTTAGTCTAATTGCTTCCGCACCGACGAAAGACACACAATGGGAGTCTCCCCCACCGTGATCATTCCGCTTAAATCGAGAGAAAGCTGCTTCTCTGTATAGCCCACACAGCAGACTCTATGAAGCTGGTGGCCGGAACCTCTGAAGCGTGTAATAATGTGATCCTTTGTGCGATATAACTGTTTGGGAAGGACCTTAACTCTCTGAATGCTTTACGCGATGGAATGTTATGTGATAAAGAAGGGAACAATGGAATAAACCTTTCTCTGCCTCCCTTGCATCCTGATTTCTTTGTATCGTATGTCTTCTTTTATCTATTGTGTGGCATCGGAAACACGGGTCTGCAAGTCTTTCCTTACCTACCTAAATGTTGTTTCTAGCCTAACTACAGGATCTAAGTCCATTAATAAGTGCATCGCAGTACTGCCTACTTTCATCTGGGCGTTATTTTGTGTCCTGCTGTGGCAATTTTCGCGTTCATATCTTAAAATCATAACAAAGACATTTTTGTGCTCGCGTTCCTTGGTGCGCTGATAAATTCCAGCAGCTTGGAAGCAGCTTTTCTCTGTCGGCGTATTTGGCTCGCATCAGCGGGACGGTGACGCCACCTTTTCCGAGATGAGTGTGACGTCACCGAGAGCCACGTTTGGGTACCGCTCTCCCCTTCACGAAAAAAAAAAAGAAACACCGCCGAAGCACTCCGCACAGATGTTCAACCAGCGAACCTGAAACCTGCGGCCCCGGTGCTCCTCACGAGCTGTGATCTACCGAAGTGTCTTCTGTTGTAGCATAAGATAACTCTATCACCACTTCTAAGAGATGCGTGCTTCAAACTTTGCGTTTGGTGACGTTAGTTTCAAGGATATCAAAAACACCTAACGGATTTTATGGGTAGCTTTTTATGCAGGTATCATCCCTAGCCATATATGCTGACGAAACCCGACTACAAACTAGTGCGAGCGCGGATACCCTTCGAGTTAGCGTATCCTATAATTGCTTCATCGTTATAGTTTATGCGCACTCAAAGAACGCCACATTATCGCACCTCCTATACAGCGTCGCTATAAAAGCGATAAGCTTACGGCGGCACTGGGAATCAAACCAGGTACTTCCCGCTTTCAGAGACTGATGATGTGCTACTTCATCACCGCTGATGTATAGAAATGCACGGGCAGTGGTCTCTTAAAGCTACCGGAACTGAGCCTCCGGAACTTTCTTCCTTCTTTTTCAACAATCTAACGGTCTAACTGCGTGGTCACTTCCTGGCAGCGCTTGCTGACCACATCGTCTGTGAGAACAGTTTCCGCTATACATGCGCCGAAATAAACGAACGAAATTGAAGGAGACGTTAGAGCCTTGATGTGCGCACGTTTGTCTTCGGAGTCTTCTTCGTCAGTCTGTATACTCTATACATTCGGTATCGCCGGTGCAGTAGCCCGTTTGTAAGCGGCCTCCGCTACTATGTGTATGTTATACAGGCGGCGGCTCCTGGAAATCGGATACGGAAGTAAGCCAAAGGCGGAAGTGCTTGCTGCGCATAGGCTAAGCAAACTTTGCTGGCGCCGCGTTAGGTGCTTTTACCTGTGCGGACGAGAAGGCCCTCTACCTTTCTCGACATGCAAACGCAGCCGGTGTTCGTGTGAGATAGGAAGTTTGGATCAAGCATTTGCTGAGTAGGCCGAAATTCGTTTGAAGTATTTGTTTTCAAGTGAAGCTCAATCTAATTCACAGAATTTGGTAGTGTCGTACGCGGAAGTCTTGGCGCCGGCGATTGTCAAGCAATGCGGTCTTCGTAGGTGCACCCGCCACATGCGCATTTGTATGCGTTGTTTTCAAATAAGTGATGCTCTCTCGATCTTGCACTTGTCGGCGATCAGTCGTTTCTGATATGGCAGTCTGATCCTTTATCGAGGTGTCTTGTCATTTCACGTTAACACATTTATTGCTGTCTGGATATGAAGGCATGGGCATCGTTTCTGCATGTAGCAACTGAAGTGTTGCGTTACTAAGCACGTGGATAAATGTCCAATCCCTGGCATGGAGGAAGGAAACAGGTGGGTGAGAACATTTCGCAATGCGAAAGATAGATAGATAGATAGATAGATAGATAGATAGATAGATAGATAGATAGATAGATAGATAGATAGATAGATAGATAGATAGATAGATAGATAGATAGATAGATAGATAGATAGATAGATAGATAGATAGATAGATAGATAGATAGATAGATAGATAGATAGATAGATAGATAGATAGATAGATAGATAGATAGATAGATAGATAGATAGATAGATAGGAAGAAAGGAAAGGAACAAAGAAAAATCCAATATTGATAAACCGGCGCTGTGGTTCATGCTTTTAACTAT
The DNA here is from genome assembly GCF_013339695.2 of Rhipicephalus sanguineus. Classification (NCBI taxonomy): domain Eukaryota; kingdom Metazoa; phylum Arthropoda; class Arachnida; order Ixodida; family Ixodidae; genus Rhipicephalus; species Rhipicephalus sanguineus. Next base: position 36,062,462 of record NC_051185.1, read on the forward strand.
ATTATCCTTTTAATCGGTGAGCTAGCCCACTTGTTTACGTAGAACTGATCACACTGAGAAAAAAGGAAAGACGTACTGTATGTGAAAGTATTTCACTGAATCTTTGCTTCTTTACCCATTCGTTGAAAAGCGCAGACCGCGTTTCATGCGACGCAAACAGATAGAGCCCCCAAAAATACCCCACCACTCGTTGCGATACTTGTACTGTTCGGGCTTTGATTTAAATTTGTCTAACCCGAACCACCTAGTATTAGATTTGGTATTTGACAGTACAGCACTGCGACTATAGACTTGCTTCTCAGTTAACATCGCCCGCGTTCTCGGAAAAAGCATGTTTGCACTACGTCTAACCGAAAACTGAGGGAACCATACCTTATTCTACTATGTTTATTTAACCAGCTCTGTCTTCCTTCTCTATTTCACTTTACTTACATAGGCATCAGTGTTCTTCCCTGTGGAATCACGTTACCGCTTTGTCTTTACTGATAGATATATCAATTCTCGTTTACCAAGACTGTGTATATATACCTTCCCAGTAAAATAAGATAACTCGCAGTGAGTTTGCAAGTATCGGATGAATTCGATTATACTTACACGAATGGATATTTCAAAAAGACGGTCTTTTAGTGTGACAACAAGGCGCTAGAGCCTATATAGAAAAGCAATGGTATAGATGTTTGGATATGCTGTGACATTTTCATTGCAGATAATGCGCTCTGTGAACGCAATGAATGAATGAATGAATGAATGAATGAATGAATGAATGAAGGAATGAACTTTCATTGTAATATAACAGAGGCCGCGCTCTCCTGATCATTGATATTTCGACGTGTTTTCTTTATTAAATGTATATAGGGAGAGGTTGCAGCCAGTGTGTACGGCTGGCTACTCCTCTTTTGCATAACAGTCGCCGTCGCAAAGTAGTGAACACGCAGAAAGGTATACACAGGCACGTTGAAGAACAGACGCACACACGCACACACACACACACACACACACACACACACACACACACACACACGCGCGCGCACACACACACGCACACACACACACACACACACACACACACACACACACACACACACACACACACACACACACACACACACACACACACACACACACACACCACACACACACACACACACACACACACACACACACACACACACACACACCACACACACACACACACACACACACACACACACACACACACACACACACACACACACACACACACACACACACACACACACACACCACACACACACACACACACACACACACACCACACACACACACACACACACACACACACACACACACACACACACACACACACACACACACACACACACACACACCACACACACACACACACACACACACACAGATGACGACGACGAATGGCCACACATAACATAACTGTTCGCAGAGATGTCAAAGGCGATCATGTCACTTGCAAAGGTCTCTTAACTACCGTGCTCTAACTGCAACTGTTATGTTCTCTAAAAAAACTGCACATACAAGAAAATATAAGAAACATGTAGCGAGGAATACCAGTTTAATAAAATGAGAACAAAAAATTTATCAGATGTAGTAGCTTGAATGAATGAATAAACTTTATTAGAAGTCCGAGGCGGGGAAAGAGCGGATTAACCCTTATCCCGTCCCATCCTCCGTCGATTATGATGGCGTCAGGTGGCGGCTCGAAGCCCTTGGACCCGGGCTTTGTGATATTTTTTTAACAAGTTGGTCTCCGTCGTACAAAACTCCACAGGTGTGTATGCGCCACAGGAATTGGGCAAGCCCCACTACCGAGTAGAGCAGGTGCGAGCGTCAAACGAAAATTCTGCTCGGCGAAGTGGAGCACGTGAAAGAGGGAGAGAGAGAGAGAAAGAGATACAAATAAAGAGAAAAGAGAACACAGAGAGAGAGGATGCGATAGAAAGAATAAAGAAGAGAAAAATAGAGAGAAATGAAGGGAATAAATACATAAAAAGCTAGAACGACAAGGAAAGACGTAAAAAGAGAGAAAAAGAGATAGAAAAAAAGTAAAGAGGAAGACGGAAAGAGAAAGAAAGAGAGAAATAAAAAGAAATAAAGAGAAAGACGCAGAGAGAGTCAGAAAGGAAGAAAAGAAAGATAAATAAAGAGAGAAAGAGCGCGAAAGACAAGGAAAAAAAATAGAGAAAGAAAGAAATAGAGAGAAACAGATGCAAAAAAGAGATGCAAGAAACACAGAGAAAAAGAAGAAAGAAAAAATAAAGAGAAAAAAAAAGAAAGGCCACCCTGTTGCACTCTTCCTTCAGGTTTGGCACGGCTAGTGCGAAGCTGCCATAATTCTTATATTTTTTTTTACGTTTCGAAATTTTGCTGTTTGTGGTTGGCCCACAGTTTCTGCGATTACTAGGGGCCTTCTATTCAAGCCATGTAGTCTTTTTGCTAAACGTTATTGCGAGGGGCAGCATAAGTTTTACATTGCAGAAGAAGGTACTCTGTCTTCTTCATCTTCTTCGCAAGAACACGTTCGGAACTTCATCGGAAATTCTACCTTCAATGCACTCATCCGTCGTGCCTCCGCGCCTCTCTTATGAATAGGAGGAAGTCGCGATGGCGATCTCGCCGCTAATATATTCTAATAGAAGCCAATGAGTTACGTTCATCGTGCTGAAAGTGCTGAAAGTGGAAGTCAATTGGAGCACTTAGCCGCTTCTCCACGAACGGAGCGGTGACCCAGTTGCACTGAGTCACTGCCTCTACCAACGCGTATGCAGTGAGTAATCTTCATCAAACTCGTCTCGCAGCAGTGTCTCGCGGCGGGGCTCGCTCGTTGAGCCCTTTTCTTGAAGCGACAAGTGTGCGAGTGCGCTTCCCCTAAAACGCTGACTCACGACTTCACCTTACTTCCTGACTGATGTTTCGTACCAACATGAACTTGATTGGGCGTGTGTTCTAGGGAGCGCTTATTTGGGATTCGTGTTTCTTATACCATAGGTTAGATGCGTAGAAGATTAGGGTGTTATATACAGGTTGAAATAAAATGAACTCTATAGTGGCCGTTACAAACGTTTCTCTTCCTCCCTTTTTATAAGAATCACTTTGGAAACAGCAACCTCGCCTAGCGGTAGAATTCCGTACTATAGCTCCGGCAAGAGCATCGCTGTTCCGGTTACTTTTGGGTACCCTCGTACAAATACGAGGTAGTAATGTCGCCTGATCAAGAGAGCCTCTTCTGCGTATTCTTTCCGTGTAATCATGTTTCGAGACGCTTAGGTATACTAGAACACAATGAACTTGACGTTCACAGTCTTTCTAAAATCAAACAACATCTTACTTATTGTAGCCGGGCTAACAATGGCAGCCAAGATGCTTTTAGTAGCCTTGTAAAGGCGTTTATTGGACGACACTCAGCGACAATGCGCGATGCCGACAGTGAAGTCAGAGCACGGACTCTTAGCACGAGCAGCGTTCTTTCAGAAGGAAGCCGAAGAGAACGACGCACAAGCAGGCGCTGGAGATGACGACCCATTACAAAGTTCCAAGGCTTCGCTACAGCCTTAAGGACTAACATGACAGGCGATGGGCACCGCATGCCACGCGAAGCGTGTTTTCGCGATATCATCCCTGCTCCTGTTTGTCTTCTTCCGGTGACCGATGTCTCCTCCCACATTTCGGCCGTTCAGAGAAGTTGTCCAGTAGAATCACGATGCGTGCAGCCATCAGGAAACGATGTCCACGTCCCACTGTGTTCTTCCTTTCTTCCCAGATACTTCCACGTCCCCTCCCCGCTATCTTTAACCTTAGTTGCATTTCTTTATCGCTGCCCCCTTCTGTCTCCGTACCAGAAACAGGAGACCGGATATGCGCATGACCAATCACCGCTCCGTTTCCTCTCGTGATTTGAGTGATCGTTTGGGAAATACCGGTTATATGTACTACAGGGCGAGGTTCTGCCATTTGAGTTCAGTAGCTCTGCTGTCCACTCCGTACCCCGTGTATCTCACTGCTAGTATAGTGCATCCCTGACGTCAGTGCCAGGTTTCTCATGAGGCGGTAGCCACGGTTTTCGTGCTATCATTCAGTGGCTTCCGCCCCACGCACCCCGCAACCCCCACCCGGCCAACTACGTTGTTCCATTCCATGCAGAACTATAATGCTGCTTGGGGTATATGCTCACGCGTGCTGGATCTTTCGTCCACGAAACGAAACCAAGTTTCGCGAATTTCGCGCCCCACTTGCAATTAGGAATGTGCGAACAGTGACTTTCTAAGCCGAATCGAGTACGAATCGAACAGGCCCGAAGGGAATCGAATATCAATTGCTATTCTTCAAATATAGAGCCCCGTTTATCACAATAATGTAATGTTTACCTTCTAATATTCATAACTTTAGCAACGAAACCACGAACGACCTATCAGAAATGGATACGCAGATTATTTGCATGCGCATTACTCTTGCACATAACGTAACTCACCAGGGTTCAAAACACAGCTTGCGCGCCTCAAACCGGAGGTAGAATAAAGGGCTAGGAATTTATTTTCGCCTTCGGTGACCTCTGGCAAGGAAATATGATGAATATCAAGATGATGACGATGATAAGGTATGTTTGTGAAGTATGGCCTCATTGTTTAAACAATTGGTCAATTGAATGATTTGCTGACAGCCGAGTGTCTTACGGGTGGACCGACAGGCCGACAGGACTGTTAGTTGATCGACCGACTGAATAGCCGATCCGATAACCGACCGATTGAATTAGGACAATGATTATGAGTAAGCCATACGCCACAATAGTTCCAGAAATGTTCCTGAATGACTATGTACGCTAACTCGTGAGATTATTGTAAGCGCACTAGCAAATGAAAGAAAGGGCTGGATTTTTCGCCTCGCGTTATGACCTCAGGAATGAAGAACACGGAAGCGATTAGCGAATGCAGGAAAACACGACGCTCCGCACCACCTTCTACAAAAGTGAGATCTGCACCAAACGCAAATCGCATCGAACGCAATACAAAGCAAAGGCGCGTTTATTGGCCCCGACAGAGAAATCAAAGCTGCCAGTAAAGCAGAAACAATGCAATATGCGAGAAGCGGCTAGGACATTATGGAAAATGGGAGCACGTGCGCACATATATGGCGGGAACTGCGGAAACAGTTTCCCATTCTGTGTCACCCGTGATTCCGGAAAAGAAATGAGTGCTAGGTTCACCTCCCTTGCCTTTGGACCTGGAATGACTTTATCTTGCTTTACTTGCTTGTATTCTTTCATTCGGTAGTTCTCAGTGTGCTTCCCGAAACGTCGACATGCTGCTCACGTAGCATTTCCATTATTGACCCGCACTTTCGCTTCACACCCTTTGCGCTATTGCGAACCCTGACCGAAGGTTTCGTTTCTAGCTTTACTTTAACTATATAGGTTAACGCTGCTTCGATCGCTGCAATGTTGGCCTCCTGTTCCACGAAAACGTTGCTGTTTCTCTATGCAGTCCTCTCATATTGTTAAGTTACTGTTGTCTGCTAAGCGGGGTTGGAGGAAAATCAGCAGACGAGCGGAAAGAGAATTACGGAAAGCCAAGCATGCAAGTATAGCACAGGAGAAATGGAATAAAAAGTTGTGTTAGTTGTCTTTTTTTTTTACACTGCTGTAGTTGCACTTCGTGGTCACTGACGTGAAGAAAAATGCTAAGATGTAGTCTCCAGAAGGCTTAGCACATATGAAATAAACATACAAGCAAAAGAATAAGAGTCCTCTGCCTCTCTGACACTCATTTTATCACACTTTGTCGCCAACAATGTGTACAGAAAAGGCTCAAATACTGCTCGCAGAAGGCATAACACACAACAAAAAGAAGAACTAAAAGAATAAAGTTCTTGTGCTTTTCCTGACCCCCTTTTGTAGTGGCTTCCTCTATGTGACCGACGTGAGCCGACGGCTCGAGCAATTCCAAAGTGCGCACGGAAGTGTTTAATTGCGTCGCGCCGTGTCAAGGGCCACAACGAATCGGTTGAGTTCTTTTTTTTTTAATGTGCTCTCTCTTACGTATGTTTGTTAGCTATAACTTTACGCCCGCAGTGGTTTATATATCTCCCTAGATTCCCATTGAACCCTTTCTTTCTCACCCCTCCATTTCCTTTCACACCTGCATACAAGCCATGGCTATTGTGTGTTTGACACTTCGGAGCTCTTTTACCATTTCACGACGAGCGCGAAGTGTCGCGCCGAAATTGGTTGTTCCGTGCAGTGTAGCGAAAATTAGCAAGCCAGTTTTGACTGCGCGGAATTGATATGAAATGCACGCATTCACACAATGCGAATCAAATGGTTGAAGAAGAAATAAAACGCGTCGCCCACTTTTCTGCAATGCGTCGTGTAGATGCAGTATCACTGTGCTAAGGTAGTGATTCGGCTCAATTTTACTTCTTCTTATTTCTAATATAAGCAAGGATAAAGCAAGTTTCGAAATATTCGTTTCTTTTCTGTCACCATAAATGTAGAATGAGACCTATTTAAGGACGAAAGCGCTTCCTAGAGAATCAAAATTGCCATGTTTTATCATCAAAACTCGCTCGAACTTGTAATCTTCAGCATTTTTTATTTACTCTTTTTGGCCCAGCTTTTTTTCATAGAAAGTAATCCGTAGTTTCAGAAAAAATCATAATTACTGTTGGAGTTTAACGTCCCAAAACAACGATATGGTTATGACAGACGCCGTAGTCGAGGGCTCCGGAAATTTCGACCACCCTGGGTGCTTTAACGTGCACCTAAAGCTAAGCATGCGGGCCTTCGACATTTGCTTCCATCGAAATGCGGCCGCCGCGGTCGGGATTTGATCCCGCGACCTTGGTGTAGGCAGTCAAGCACCATAACCACTAGCAAACCGCGATAGATCGGAAAGCATGAAATAAGTTTAACTGCACCAAGAAATCCTCCCATTTCATTTCTTTACTTAACGTTTACCTCGACCAGGGGCAAGAAGCGCGCGATTTGTCCGCGACTTCTCATATGCTGTTGCAATGCGGAATGAAAAGTTAGCATCGTTTCCACATTCCAACAATGAAACTCATTCTACATGGCAATTTTAGTTATAGTTTGTGAAGAACTAGCCGATACTAGCCAGAAATAGGCCAGAACTAGTGACCTTTAGCCAAAGTTCACCAGGGCTAATAGTGTGCCAGTAAATACGGTAACCGTATTTGGTCAGAAATATTTGTTCTAGGTTGTCTCGGAATGTAGGTGAGAGATGCTTAGGAAAAGAAACGAAGGAAGAAGGTCCTGAAAAAAAAAAAAAACAATTTCCTCAGCCCCCATTACTGGAAAAGTCGACTGGACAGCAACGTTAGCCGAAGTCAGCCACGTCACTCTGACGTGTCCACAGGAAGTCAGGCGAAGGCAATCGCTAATGCATTCTCGCAACGGAGACGGCAGCCATTAGCGTTTCAGTAGGTCAGCTTAACCGCACGCTTGCTCATCGCGGGGCAAAGCATCCTTTCAGGCTCTACTAGGCTCTGAGATTGGAATTCGGGTTTTCTGGGTAGACCGAGAAAAAAAATAATAAGAAAGATAAAGATAACACAAAAAAGGACGCGGCGTGGGAACTTATTGTCTCGCGTTCGTTGGCCGGAAGTCATCCGTAATCCTGGAAGTGAAGGGGAGAAACAAAGAGAGATTAGCGACGACAGCGTGTAATATACTTGATGCGAACGTCATGAAAGGCGTTGGGTTTGATGGGTGGCCGCGACGTTGTACCCTATCTTTGAGCTCTAATGCGCGGCAAACACGCGGAGTACAAAGAAATCATAACAGGTCGCGCGCTCATTCTCAGAAAGTTGCGTGCACTGTGGGGAGAGACGCGGTGTTGCAGTCGTCTTCCCAAGAAAGCATTTTGTCAAAAGGTGTGTTAGCCTACCCAGGTAGGAATCAGATTCGTGCACTGTCACTGCTTTCGTGACACTTTCATATTTTTCTCTTTTTTTGATTTTCGAAATATTTTTGCAGCAATACACCACGCTTGAAAGTAGAAGAACCGGTTATTTCGAGCACGTCGAGTGTGAATGAACAAGCGAATTCCTCTTTAGTAAGCACTGCTTTATCAACCCTTTTCCAGAAATCAGCCTTTTCAACCTTTTTTGAAATCGGACTCATTTTACGACTGAGTTTCTTCCGAAATGCCTTTCTGCATATGTAATCGGGACGATAGAACATGCAAGCGCAAACGTCTCAGTTCTAAGGAAAGCTGCTCGAAACGACAACATTAGGCGATATAAAAGGCGTGTGGCGTGGCGCTCTGCATCAATTGAGGTGAAATCACGCACAAAAAGGATCTATATGGCACAAAACGCCTCATTCATTTATCTATGTGATACATGAACTACGCGAGCTACTCATCTGTGAAGTGTGGTGCAAACTCGACTGTCAAACCATCCTTGTAAAGCCACAACCATTCTGCGACGGACAGTTGGAAGCTTTTTCGAAGCAGTGCGTAGCAGCTCGGCAATTTGCAACAACACCCACTTACGCTCTGTCTTGCAAACAAAAACCTCTTCCAACAACATTTCGACGTAAATCCTGATTATTCAAAACGAATGCACTTAAAGTAATCAATAAAGAGCAAGTTAGGTGCATCTGAAGACAAAGTTTGACTATGGTATTGCCTTAATTAAGACATGGTGCGTCGCACGAGAACTACAGCTGGCAGTTTAGGGGGAACTGCACGCATGTTCCTACGGAGAGCGCAGCTTAGCGACGGAGTGCATTAACGCGAGAATGAGAGGAGTACGCAGTGAGATCGTGTGGGCGAATGATGACGTGCGCCGACACGTCACTCCTACAGCTCTAACTCACGCCAGTGGTGATTGATGAGAGAACACGTGACTCGACTTCCTCGTTTGGACTGGCAAGTGGATTCGTGTACACCGCTGGCTTTCAGCTCCTTGCCGCGGCGTGTTCTTGCTGGCTGTGTTGCTCAACAACACTGATCTCGGAAACCCAACGCGCTGAAAGTTGACTGCAGTTGTCAGGAAGAAAGCAGTGTTTTCGCTTCGCTTGACGATTCCGCTCGCTCGCTCGCGAGTTCTTTATATTTTTGTTTTCATGTTTCACGCGGACGTCTGGACACGACTTGCGAAACAGTGGTGTCACACCATGCCTGGCTTTGTTTATCCATGTTTTTTTGTAACGTTTCGCTGATTTGCAATGGGCGTGAAAACAGATAAACAAACTCGTACTAGCTGTGCATAGCTTAATTATGTCCGGAACTTGCTGTGGGCCTAAAAGAATGCCTTCTGGGAAGGTTTGTTATCTATTTCGCAATATACGCAGGAGTGCAACACGTGCGATTAAATTAGACTGACTGACGAGGACGCTAACTAGCGGAGTTTCGCAAACACATCTGCTGACTGTCGGGCTCTGATTCATGTCCTTGTCGTAGTTATGATAGAGATATGCATGGTACACCGACTTTTTAACGCGACAGTTCTTCACTTTTTCTTTCTTTCAGAAGCTGATCAACGTGCAAGCTCCGTAAAGGAGCCAGTGGGAAGGCGTCAGCGTCTGAAACGAGCACACGTGTTTCGCAACCGTTTGCACGACGCTTGCGAGACTAATGAAACATGAGAAGTAAAGTTTGGCCGAGTTTGTGCGGTGATTAATTAATGTACAACACTGCTTGTCTTGCAGGAGCTGGTGCTTGCGGGGAGGAGGCTGACTGAGAGAGCTTTAGAGGAACGTAGTTCAGTTTTCAAAAGTTTTAGTTTTCAGAGCAGAAACATGTCCTTTGCGTGTACATAGTGCTTAGAGTCCCTAATTATATAATGGTTCTTTAGATTATTTAATTCATTCATACATAATTAAGATACGAATAACGATACTTACAAGCTCATGCAAAAGAAAAAAATACCTAACGGTGACCGATTTAAACCGAGAAACATGAAAAGGAGCTTTACGACGTTGAACGTTTCATAGAGCAAAATATCAGTGTTGTAGCGAACACGGATGGAAGTGGCATGGTGATTAACCGGTATGCAACTGCGCCGCTGCCGAGGAAAATCCTTACTTAGATTGCCGCAGCGTTCGATCGCTTTGAAGCTCGGTCTAGCCGAGTTGGCTTCGTTTTGATAGGTTATAACGAAGTAAAATAAAATTCTTGCTCTTTGTGAAGTGATGTCCGGCTCTACTTCAAAACAATGACACGATAATGGATGATGGCGTTTGAAGCGACCAAGCCGCTGCTTCCGCATGGAGAGGGGGGGGGGGGCATCTACGGGAAAGCCACGCGTTTAAATTGGAAGATTAATTGGCTGGAGAACATGGAAAGTCAACAAGGGGGGGGGGGGGTGTAGTTTGTGTGGTTAAGTGATGGGGAAACGTGTTGGCGGAACAGTCAGGAGTTGCGTCTCTTGGGGCGGGAGAGGGTTTTTCCATGAAGGTCGCAGCTGATGTTTGGACCTCTCCTCACTTTCCCAACTGACGTTTACTCTGCCTGTGGTGGTTCGATAACGTTTGCTAAATTGGGTAAAGGTTCAGTCAGCTTACCTGCTTAAGTCAACTGATGACCTGAACGAGGTTTGAGGGTGTAGAAGACGTGGAGTATTAGGGAGTAATTGTGGTTTACCTAAGGCACAACTTTAAAGCTATGCAAGGGAGCCTGAGTGTTTTAGTGAAATAGCAAAAAAACTTCACTGAGAGCACACATGACATGCTGTGGGGAGACGCTTCGTCTCTCTCCTGAGAAGTTCGTGTTAATGAGAGAAGGTGAGGGGTTACGAAAAGGGTTGAACGAGTGTAAAGGAGAGTTCTGATGATAAAGTACAGTTAACTATATGCACGCATGATAAGCAGCACCTCCCAACGTGAACAGACTCAGGGGGTGTAGACGCGGAGGAAAGAAAGGAAGAAAGGAGATTAGTTGTTTATTAACACCGGCGCTGGCTACTTCGTATCTGAGGAAGCGGTAAAAGGAATTATAGGTGGTTTCGCATTGAAATGAATAGGTGGCGTCGCGTCTTAAAAAGAAGGTACTGACGAGATCCGAGCTATGCCATTGCACTCCCTCGGAGATCTGCCTACCTTTGACTAAGCGACGATGTCATGTAATTACGTCATCATGTGACTTCACTTTATGTCACGTCAGAGTATGTAGTGATGACGTCGCAGATTTTTGGTCACCTGCGGCGTCATGATAACGTCATTGCGTGATGAGTTTGCAGCGATGATGATTTTTTGCACCACTCCTATTGATGCCGTTGACGGTCAATTTTCACGTTTGATGAGGCACCTAAGGCTTTCGCCCTAATAAATGAAGGAGTTGTCACCATTTCTTGGTGATTGATAGAAATAAAATGTAAGAAAATCATATGTATGTGCTATTTTGTACTCGTCTGCTTGGTGCAGAGTCTACCATTCAACTTCGCTTTCTCAACATATAGCTGTTAAGCTTTAATGCGCCGCAGTGTTTAAGGGCGTATATGGCCAAAACAAAGTACATGTATAGGGCCCCACTCTTAAATGTTCATACTTCTGTAAACGGAATTCAGCAGCACGCGTCGCAGCCTGAAAAACCAATGAATTTCTAAATGCGAAGCATTTCTTAGCGAACCTCAGGCACTTTGGCCGTTTCTATCTATCTATCTATCTATCTATCTATCTATCTATCTATCTATCTATCTATCTATCTATCTATCTATCTATCTATCTATCTATCTATCTATCTATCTATCTATCTATCTATCTATCTATCTATCTATCTATCTATCTATCTATCTATCTATCTATCTATCTATCTATCTATCTATCTATCTATCTGTCTGTCTGTCTGTCTGTCTGTCTGTCTGTCTGTCTATCTATCTATCTATCTATCTATCTATCTATCTATCTATCTATCTATCTATCTATCTATCTATCTATCTATCTATCTATCTATCTATCTATCTATCTATCTATCTATCTATCTATCTATCTATCTATCTATCTAGCCGCCTACGTCTGGGCGCTCTCCTGGTCGTCTCCATAACTTGTAATATACCAAAATTGGCCTAGAAGGTGATCAGTGTACGACGAACACGATTCACTGGTCATGACATGAATAACGCAAAATACCTGTCGCGTACGTCATGAAACCCTTTCTCTCAGTCATGTGTGGCACATACCCGTAAACCAGAGTTAATGTTATGCGGGTATGTGCCACAGGTGATACAGAGTCTCAACCAACACAGTAACCGCGAACACACACATTGACACGGAAGGAAAGTGATAATAATAATAATTGTTAGGGTTTTATGTCCGAAAACAACGATATATATGAGAGACGCCGTAGCGAATGGTTCCGGAAAATTTGACCATCGGGTATTCTTTAACGTCTACCGAGATCGCACAGAACACGGGCATCTAGCATTTTGCCTCTATCCAAATGCGACCGCCGTGGCCGGGATCGAAACCGCGACCTTCGGGTCAGCAGCCGAGCACCTTAACCGCTACACCACCACGGCGAACGCAAGGAAAGGGAGGAAACTGAAGACAGAGCACCCCTGGGAGACGCTCAAATACCATCCACTCGTCCACATAGTCCGCAACGTGGACCACGGGGATTACGCAAAAACCGGCGTGAATGCTTCCTACAATAAATCTGCTGAGAGAACCAGGCCTCTCACCATTACCGGTGTCTTGAACATCGATTTATCAAGACCCAAAAACGCTTGGTCCTTATATTGCGTGAAAGACGGATTGGATGTGGAGAGGGCATCAAAAGACCTCGCTGCCACGTCCACGACAGGAGGCATTATAGATCATTTCATCGTAAGAGGCATCCAGGATTTCCACCAGCTGTACTATACCTCGCACTTAACCACTTAGACCCCTCGTAACCGCGATCACGAACGGATCCGATTAACAAGCCAGCTGCTGGTGCTCATTGATCACGGTGATGATGACCTTGCTCGAGAACTCTCAAGAATCCTTTCTACACATACACACTGTTCGTGAGTAGTGCGTGCGTTCTCCTTCATAACGGACAAGTATAAGCATTACAACTGTAACTGTGACTGTAACGTACGTGCAGTGCGCCTGCGCGTGCCATTCGGCTGTGTATATATCTAAGGAAACTTTCCTGAATGAACCTTAGTTGTGACTTACGCCTGTCCTGTACGTCTGTGTTCTTTCTCTGTCCTGTTCGGCTTCGCGCTATCCAGTATTGATGAATATAAGCACTACATATCAGTGTACCGCGTCTGGTGTAGGTAACACCCATGTGTCTGTTGTCATCGCTACACATCTGTAAAGAACTGGTTATATAATAGATATGCGACTATTCAACATATGAGTGTGCGTATACCACTTCCATATTTCTGTAGCGTCATTCCGTAACGTTTCGCTCAATGTGAAAAATTGCGCCACAGTCACCATCCCGCGCATGCTTCGCATAACATCGATTCCCACGGTACGTGGGATCTGCCAAATTTTTTGCACGCTTATTGTGCGTGTATTGAAAAGACATCGGACATCCACGAGACTCAACTCGGAAGTAGTTTTCTTCCTGCAAAAGCGACACCATCGACCATAAAATGTGAGTTTGCGATGTGCTTCACGAAGAAAGGTCGAAGCTGTGGCTGCCGCAGTACAAAACACATCTGCGGCACACATCGCGGTCCCTTTGACACAGCGATTTCAATACGCCGCTATAACACTATTCTCGGCAAACGCCATCATGTTCGCGGTCGTAATATGCAGTCTCCTGCGCGAGCTGCTTACATATACACCGACGGTGCAGGATACGCATTCACTCCACTTCCTACTATATCCACTGCAGATGACCTGGCGAAGCCGTTTGTAGCGTTAGTCACACTGGCCGAGCCGGAGCGGTTTCGCGTGGACGTACAAGAGCCGCGCTGCGCATGCGCGAGGAGTAGTGATGTCACACAGCTGGCGCACGGGAACGCTGGAACACTCTAACGCTATGAGCCCCTGGCTGCGGGCGGGCTGATCGCGCCCCTGTCCCGTGTACAGCGTCGACTGACCGAGTGCGTTCACTGCTGCCACTGCATGAACGCGCAAACTGCGCCACGGGCGACAGCGTCCCTCTCCGTCGCGAAAGGTCTGTGACGTCACGGAGGGAGTGCGCAGGCCTTCTCTTGTATAGGTGATGTTGACCGATCACGAGACGCTGCCATAGAGGCGCTGCCGTCTCTATGGCCCCAACGCCGGCGCTGCGCCGGGCGTTGGGGCCATATATACGGCAGCGTGTTACTACATGGACCACCGAGCCGTCTTTGTGGCAAGAGAGAAATGGCGGTGAGCAAAAAAATAAATATACATGTGTCACATAATGCGTACACCGTGTGTGTGTCATTGAAGCAGCAGTAAGCATGATAATCAAGCTAATCCTAGACAACCAGGAGAGCTAAGAATAATCAGCTGAACCTTAGCTCACGCTACGTATATCCTGGCATAGCCGAGCTAAGCCACTACAATTTTTTTGCTGGATTTCTGCGAAACCTTCTTCCTGGTGAAACCTTTTTGCTACTAAAGGGCAATAGAAGTGTGGTCGCCGCTTTTTAAATGCGAAGCATTTCTTAGCGAACCTTTAGCACTTTGACCGTTTCTATGTACGTTTCTATGTACGTATCTATCTATCTATCTATCTATCTATCTATCTATCTATCTATCTATCTATCTATCTATCTATCTATCTATCTATCTATCTATCTATCTATCTATCTATCTATCTATCTATCTATCTATCTATCTATCTATCTATCTATCTATCTATCTATCTATCTATCTATCTATCTATCTATCTATCTAGCCGCCTACGTCTGGGGGCTCTCATGACTACCTCCTAAACTTGGTGTAGACCAAAATTGGCATGGGAGGGTAAGAGGATTTGACGAATATGACTGTCGGGTGACTGTCGGGTGTCGGGTGACATGAATAACGTCAAAATCCTGTCGTGTACGTCGTCAAACCCTTTCCTCCAGACACGTGTGGCACATGCCCAGTTGCCACGGGCCGCGGTGCACGGGTATGCGCCACAGGTGATTGACAGTTTATATCTACCCAGGAACGGCGAGAACAGACATTAAATGAGAGAGCGTTAAGAAAAAATTCGACAGATCCAACGTACCGTGGGAATCGACGTTATGCGAAGCATGCGCGGGACAGTGACTGTGGAGGAATTTTTCACATTGAGCAAAACGTTACGGAATGACGCTAGAGAAATGTGGAAGTGGTATACACACACTCATATGTTGAGTCGCATATGTACTATATAAGCAGTTGTTTACAGTTGCGTAACGATGCCAACAGCAACATGAGTATTACCAACACCACACGCGGAAAGGTAATATGTAGGGCTAATATTCTTCAATACTGGATAGCGCGAATCCGAATAGGACAACGACGGTAAACAGATGCACAGGACACACGTTACTCGCAACTAAGCTTCATTCAGGAATGTTTCCCTAGATATATACACAGCCGAGTGGCACGCGTAGGCACACTGCCCGTACGTTAGTCACAGTTACAATTGTTAGGCTTATACTTGTCCGTTATCACGGAGAACGCACGCACGTTTGAAGAACCCGTATGTGTAGACGGGGTTCTTGACAGTTCCTGAACAAGGTCATCATCACCGTGTTCAGTGAGCACCAGCAGCTGGACAGGTCTTGTTAATCGCATACATTCGTGATTGCGGCTATGAGGAGCTGGTGGAAATCCTGGATGCCTCTTACGATGAAATGATCTATGATGCCTCCTGTCGTGGACGCGGCAGCGAGGTCTTTTGATGCCCTGTCCACATCCAAGCCGTCTTTCACGCAGTATAAGGACCAAGCGTTGTTGGGTCTTGATAAGTCAATGTTAAAGTCACCGGTAATGATGAGAGGCCTGGTTCTCCCAGCAGGTTTATTGTCGGAAGCGTTGATTCCGATTAATGCGTAATCCACGTAGTCCACGTGGCGGACCACGTGGATGAGTGGATGGTAGTTGAGCATCTTCCAGGGGTGTTCCGTCTTCAGCTTCCTCACTTTCCTTGCGTCCGCCGCGGTGGTGTAGCGGTTACGCTGCTCGACTGCTGATACGAAGGTCGCGGGTTCGATCCCGGCTGCGGCGGTCGCATTTCGATGGAAACAAAATGCTACACGCCCGTGTACTGTGCGATCTCGGTACACGTTGAAGAATACCCGCTGGTCAAAAATTCCGGAGCCCTTCGCTACGGCGTCTCTCCTAACCATATCGTGGTTTTGGCACATAAAATCCCAACAACTATTATTATTATCACTTTCCTTGCGTGTCAATGTGTGTGTTCGCAGTTTCTGTGTTGGTTGAGACTCTGTATCACCTGTGGCGCACACCCGCATAACATGAGCTCTGGTATACGGGTATGTGCCACGCGTGACACAGAGAGGGTTTCACGACGTACGCGACAGCTATTTTGCGTTATTCATGTCATGACTAGTGAATCGTGTTTGTCATACACTGATCCCATGCTATGTCAATTTTGGTATATTACAAGTTACGCAGACGACCAGGAGAGCGCCCAGACGTAGGCGGCTAGATAGATAGATAGATAGATAGATAGATAGATAGATAGATAGATAGATAGATAGATACGTAGATAGAAACGGCCGAAGTGCCTGAGGTTCGCTAAGAAATGCTTCGCATTTAAAAAAAATTACGCCACAATCACCTTCCCGCCGCATGCTTCGCATAACATCGACTCCCATGGTACGTGGGATCTGCCGAATTTTAACGCGGTAGCGTTAGAGAGCTCGTGTCGCAGAAATTCCGCTGTCGGCGTCGGCACCGTTGGTTGTGAGCGAAAAATCATCCGTGAGCGAAAAATCGAGAAAGTAGCAAATAAAATAAACGACAACATCTTCGGCCCCAATGAGGATCGAACCCAGGCCGTTCGCGTGGCAAGCAGGTGTCTCACCACAAAGCCACGATGTTGCTTGCAGCTGCTTCGGACAAAAACACTACATAAATGCCATGTAGTAGAAGGAGTCTCCTTAACGCATTTTGTTCGGCAGGTGTCACGACGAAAACGAGCCCATACGGTAGGCGCATTCGCGAGGCCATCAAACTACGTCGAAAAACGCCGGGATAGTGCAGCCATCGCCGCTAAATACAAACACGAACTTTCAAACAGCTCTAAAAATGGACAACTATGTCCATCTAGAGGAAAACATATCAAGCCAACGCAGCAAACGCTAGATAATGTGCTGCCATCTGTGAGGCATTGTGAGAAATATGTCTCGACTTTTCATGGCATCCGAGAGGGCTGGCGCGCGGCGTATATCTTGGAGGCCATGCGACTCTTGCTTTAGATCGAAAGCCTGTAAAATTCGCGCGCGTGCGTGCGTGTGTGAGTGTAACAATACACATTAATAAGTATGCACTTAGTGGTTGAAGTGCGCACTAGGGGCCGGATTTCGCTATCGCGTTCAACTCTTAAAGGCGAAGCTTAAGGGTCTCCCAATTTTTCTTTTTCTTTTGTATTTCTCACCTAAATACCAATAATCGCTCGGTGATTAAAACGGCTTGCAAGTGCCTTTTATTCAAAGCATTCTACGGAGTGCAAACTGAGTGCTTGGGAGCAGTATTTGGTGTCACTAATGCTCGAATGTAATGCCGTGGACGAAAAAGATCTCTGACTAGAAAAATGTAGCAAATTGACAATAAAACGTCGCGACAAGCTAAAGTTATACAAAAAGCCACCACCTCATAGTTGTAATCAGCGTTCAAATAAATATAGACCGACAAAAAAGTGATCCATCGCCGAAAGACATAATAAGCAGGAATAAAGATGACCAGGAAAAATCGGGGGGATTCATTTTGGTAAGCCAGAGTTTGTGACTCGCAAGTGCTGTTCACAAAGCTTCATTAGCTGGGTCTTCAGGTGATATTGCAGCGGCATCGAGTGTGCACGCTTCGGGACGGTAAATTGCCCTGCCACCGTAGACTACATATTGCCCCGTTTGTTTTATTTTCATGTATTCGGGTTTCACCTGCACATAGTGTCAGCCATGCTAGGCTCGGACCACGACGCAATGCTTCAGAAACTTCGCAATCGTTTGAGATCGCTCTGTTAAAATTGCGCGCAGGACTCGAATAGTAGTTTATTCGAGAGCTTACACGAGCACCAGCGATAACGCTGGAAGGGTCGATATCTGATGTATAATAAACGACGCGTTCCACCGATGATGAGTTCACTCGACGGCCAACGACTGTTCTCACCGCTGTCAGTTTACAGTGTGAATTGCTTGTACTTTGACTTTCATTTTCCGGGAACAAGTGCGTCCTAATAAAGAGTTTCGCCTTTGAACATGCTGACTGCCACCTTCTTCACCGTCACGGCCACGTGACAATGTGGTACTTTAAATTGTTTACCTTTTGTTGTGAACACATTTTTCATGGAAATTTTAGCATCCTTAATTCCGGCACGGCTCATTGCTCTTCCACAGTGGAGTACATATAGTACTCTAGACCATCAACCATTTTCCCACACACGTGTCAACTGTACGTGTTGCCTGCGCGTGATTTAGTATCTTGATTTATGTCCATGTAACTGAAATCTGCTTTGTGGTTTTTCTAAAGGCATGTCTAGCAAATGTTATTTGGAATTGTTATTGATATTATCCGTCTATGATGCAATGCATTTTTCTAAACACAGGAAAGCGGAACGGCTATGCTGTCCCATAGAAGAATTCAACTTACTACCATAAATCATTACCATTATTTATAAGTACGCAGAAAGCGGTACATTTGTTTTGAGGGTTGTCACAACCTCCAGTCTCTACGACCACACAGACAGCATCTGCGCAGCCGCTTCCCACGCGTGATCTGTGTCTTTTTCATAGCGCATATCGAAGCAACGTGATGTTCTGCCATGCAAACAAACTGTGACTCATTACCGCCAATTACCCCGTGTATCTCAACAAAGAGAGAAAGATGCTCTTTATTAGAAATACAGAGATTTTTGCCGGCGTCAGTATACTGCTGACATGCTACTCTGTGTAGGGATGGGGAATGGGATTGACAGATTAAAGAAGAGAGGGAAGGAGATTAGGGAAGGAAAGCATTAATTACCAACGAACGTATTAATTGTTATCTTTCGGAGGTTGTGTGTTCGGATCGCACCGACGGAAAGGGTGATTATTAGTCCACTTTAATTCGTTTCTATTTACGTCGTAAATACTACACTACAATGATAATTGCTTCATTGATCCTTCTAGGCGCTTCATTCTTTCTATTGTATCCATCTTTCCATTTCTTCTGTCATTTATTTTCTTCTCATTATCCGCTGCAAGTTTCTGAGTCGCCACTCGAGCAAGCGAAGGGCCTCCGAAATCGGCCGTCGATTCGTTACCCCAGCGATCGAGCGAGGTCGCTCCTTCTCCACGCATGCGCACCGAGGGGGTATGTTTACTCGCGTGTCCGCGTCTCCTTTTATCAATGAAACAACCTTACCCTCTCTCTCTCTCTCTCTTCTACGTTAGGGATCACTTCTGCCGGAAGTGATCCGTAATCCTGAGAGTGAAGCGGAGAAACAAAGATAGATTAGCGACGACAGCGTGTAATGTAGTTGAGCCCAACATCATGAAAGGCGTGGAGTGTGGTGGGTGACCACAACGTTGTGCCCTATTTAGGAGGTCTAATGCGTAGCAGACAAGCGGAGAACGTTGCAATGGCCGCCGCTCACACGCTCATTCTCTGAAAGTTGCATGCACTATGGAGAGTAACGCAGCTTTGTTGCTGACTTACAAGAAAGCCTACTCTCAAGGTCTGTAAGTCTATCCAGCTAATAAGCAAGTTCGTACATCGACACTTTTCTTCGTGACACTTTGTTCGGTTTTCTTTGAAGCCGGAAATATTATTTTGCAGAAATATATCTTGAGACGAATGCTTGAAGAAAAACTAGTTACTTCTAGCGCTTCATGTGAGGTTTACAAGTGGAGTCCACTACAGTAAGCGTTCTTTTATGGAGCCTTCTCCGAAAGCAATCTTTTTTTTTTTCAACATTTTTCTCTGGAATCACCCATATTTGATAACTGAGTTTTTTTTTGCACTACCTATTGAATACTTCACTGCGACGGATAGCTAGAATCTTTTTTCAAGCTATACGGAACTCCGCAGTTTGCAACGACACACATTTACGGTGTGTTAACAGCAACAACCTCTTCCAACAACGTTTCGACGTAGACCCTTTGGAGAACACAATGGCCGCAGTTAAAAAACGCAATGACCAAGTTCGCTGCATCTTGGAATGAACTTTGTCTAGACTCTCCTAAATTAGTACACAATCGCCTGGCACACAAATTAGAGCTGACAGCTTATGGCGCAGTGCAGGCATTTTTTCCATAGAGATGGCAGCTTAGTGGCGGAGTGCATTACCGCGAGAATGAGGAAGACGCAGGGAGATCGCGTGGGCGCATGATGACGTGCACCGACACGTTACTCCTACAGCTCTAACGCGAGCCAGCAGTGATTGATGAGAGACCACGTGACTCGACTGCCGCGTTTGGGCTGGCCATGGGCTGGCAACTGGTGTCGTGTACATCGCCCGCTTTTAGCGCCTCGTTGCGGCGTGTTCCTGCTGGCTCTGTCGCTCAACCAAACTGATCTCGGAAGCCCAACACGCTGAATGTTGACTGCAGTTGCCTAGGAAGGAAGCAGTGTTTTCGCCTCGCTTGACGATTCCGCTCGCTCACCCGTGCGTTCTTATTTTTTTTTCGTGATTCACGCGTTTGCTGGGACGTCTAGGCACTAGTTGTGAGATACCCGTGGCACATAACGCCTGGATTTGTTTATGGGGTATTTCTGCAACGTTTGGCCAATTTGCAGTGGACGCGAAAACAGATAAACAAAGTCGTACTACTTGTGCACTGCTTAGTTATGACCGGAACTTGCTGTGGACCTACAAGAATGTCTGTTGGGAAAGTTATCTATTTCGCGATATACGAAGGAATGGAATACGTAGGAGTAAATTACACTGCCTGACCTGAATGCTGACTAGGATAGTTTCGCAAACACGAAGCCAGATGTGTTTCGCGTACCATTTACGCGACACTTGAAAGAACAATCAAAAACGAGAAGCGAAGCTTGGCTGAGTTTGTGCGGTGATTAATTAATGAAACAAGGCAGACTGAACTGTATAAGCTGGTAATTAATAAGGGGTGAGGGAGATTGACCGAGAAATTATAAGAATGTTGGAAGCAACGTAGTTCCGCCTTTCGAAGTTTGTTTTCGGAAAAGAAGTTATGCATCATTTGCCTGTACACTAGTGCGTGTATTTGCTAACGCTTGAAGGCTTTTGACATTATTAAATAATATGCAAATTATAATTAATAATTAACTAATGAGTAATCGCATATACGAACAAGTCACACGGCCCCTTATGCGTTCGCCTAAGACGACTCGAAGGTGAAAGCCATCGTCTTCTTTCGTAGCGTTAGCTACACTGGCCTATCCGAGCCAGTTTCGCATGGCTCCTCAAGAGCCGTGCTGCGCATGCGCGAGGATCAGTGATGTCACACAGCTGGCGCATCGGAGCCGGCACCTCCCGCGCACTCCGCCGCCGCGCGCGACTCGCTGCCGCCGGTCTGCGCTTTCCAGAGTAGTGACGTCGTAGCCGAGGTAGGCGTACTGGCGCCGGCGCGCGCGCAGCTATTCGCCTTCGCTGTGCAGTCGCCGTCTGACACTGCGCTGGAGCCGCTTGATAGCGCCTCTGACTGGCGTTTGCCAGTGTTGTATAGCCGTGGAGAAGGAGAGCGCAAATGCTGCTCAACGGCGTAGAAGAGCTGAGAAGCTTAACTCATCGGATCCCGAAGTAGTTGCCTCGCAAAATAGATATGCATGTGCCACATAATACGTATACCATGCGTGTGTCATTGGAGCAGCAGTAAGCATGATAATCAAGCTAATCCTAGACAATAAGGAAAGCTAAGAAGAATCAGCTGAACTTTTGCTAACGCTACGTTATCCTGGCATAGCCGAGCTAAGCCACTGCAACAATTTTTCTTCTCAGTCGATGTATTGATCCTTCCCCGCCCCCTCCGAAAGCTTTGTGCACCTAACGTGGTTTTGCACTGGCTTCAGGATCGAAGGCACTGCAAGCTTTGTTGAGCGCACCTAGTTTTGCACTGACTCCGTGATCGGCCCACCTCTGACCTAGCGGCGATGTCATGTGATGAAGTCATCACGTCTCGTCACGTTATATGTAACGTCGCGATGACGTCAAAAATTCTGACAATATGTGATGCCATGATCACTTTGTATGATGACATAAACCCGTGGTGATGATTTTTCCATCACTCGAGTTCACGCCGTTGACGGTCACTTTTCGCGTTTGATGGGACACCTAAGGTTTTCTCCTTAATACCGAAAAACTCACATATTCAATAAAAAATGGACGAAGTGGCTCCTGCAACCGATGAGCCTCTATAAAAAACTAAGAGCAGCCGATTTCAACAGAAAAAAAACGCCAGGCCTGTGCTGAAACCGCAGCACAGTCACAGCGAAAGCTGGGAGAAAAGCTCGGTCTAGCCGAGTTGGCTTCGTTTTGATAGGTTCAGGGCTAAAGCAAGCAAACAAAGAAAAAAAGTATTGCGCTTTTGGTGAAGGACAGTGAAGTTGTGCTCTAATTCAAAACAATGACACGCTAATGGGTGATGGGGTTCGAAGCGACCAAGACGCTGATACCGTATTGACGGGAAGGAGGGGGGAGGGGAGACAGAGGGCGGCAGGAAAAGCGCGTCTACCCTGAAAGATTAATTGGCTGGATAACCTTGAAAGTCAACAGGGGGGATTTGTCGAGTCTAATTTGCGGGGAACCGTGTTGGTGAAGCATAGTCAGGAGTTTGGTCTTGGGGGAAGAAGGGCCGTCCAGGAAATCCCCGCCCCCCTCTCGCTTTTCCAAGTGGCTCTTATTCTGCCTGTGGTGAGTCGATAACCTTTGCAAAATTGGGTACAGGTGCAATCAGGTTACCCGCTTAAGTCAACTGAGGACCCGAAGGAAGTGTGAGGGTGTAGAAGACGTGGAGTACTGGGGAGTGAGTGCAGTTTACCTAAGGCACAACTTTGAGGCTATGCAAAGAAGCCTGAGCGCTTTAGTGGGAGTGCAAGAACCTTTGATGAGAGCATGGATTACATGTTGTGGGGAGATGCTTCATCTCTCGCCTGAGGAGTTTGTATTAACGAGAGGAAAGAGGGGGTGGGGGAGGGGTTGAACGAGTTTAAACTGGAGTTGCGATGATAAAGTGCTGCTAACTATATCCATGTATTGCGTCTGATAAGCAGTGCCTCCATTCAAGAGTAGGCAGGCGTTGTGCCCCTCTAGATGGCAGTTGCCAGCTTGCTCTCATCCTCTTTTCTCTGTGTCCTTGTGTATCTATGTATGCAAATCAATCAGATAAGCAAATATGAATAGACTCAGGAGGGTATAGACAAGGAGGAAACAAGGGAAGAAAGGAGATTAGCCCGGCACTGGCTACGCCCAATCTCAGGAAGCTGTAAAAGGAATTATAGGTGGTTTAATAGGATTGGCATTGAAGTGGATGGGTAGTGTCGGGTCTTAAACAGAACGGATTGACGAGACCCGAGTCCAATGCGTCCGGGATCTGTCCACCTTTAAAGGGGCCCTGCAACACTTTTCGAGCATGCTCAAAAAGCGCTGCCGATCGGTAGTCGAGGCTCCCGAGAACACGCGAGCCAAATATTATAGCGATGCGCACGGCCTGGAATTTACAATAAATTCTCAAAGTCAGCTGAAAATCGCTCCCTCTTCTCTCGACAAATGATGTATTAGTCCGCAAAATATGACGCGATTGTCGGCAGTTCCACCATTGGCTGATGTTATAATCACGATAACACGCTCATTATTACTTTCGTTGTTAATTTTGAGTTCAATAAGTAGATAATATGTATGTTTATATTCTGTTATCGCGTTAAAAACACCGAACAAACATTAATATTAGCACATCCGGTCTCACCGACAGCTCGTCTGCTCGTAGTTGCGTGGTTCCGTTTTCTTCGCCATGCGCAGTGCCGAAAACGTGAATATTTCTGTGCTTTTGACCATCGCCGGTTGCCGTTGAGAGTGGCAGCCGTTCGAGTGTTGCCTCGTCAGCTGAGAACTGCATCGTCGGCACGTTCTCACGACCGACCGAGGCAGGGGCGCGGCGTGTCTCCGATAACAATGCTGGCGTCCGGTAATGGCGGCGCTTCGGGGTCGTCTGCCAGTGCCGTCTTACGAGGCGGTGTATCGGAGTATGGGCCGAAACCGATCTCAGCTGTCATTCGTTCCAAACGAGCGCGCAGGTTTGCTTCCATGGTTGGCAGAGCGATGAAAACACTGCGGCGTTCGAGGTGCACACCCAACATTACCAAACCGACGCGCAGTTTTCAAGCACGCGCGATACACAGTGCGATCGGCTCCGCTCGACGAGAACGACGCAAGCCGACCGGAAGTGGCGGCACAGACCACGTGGTTGCGCCCAGACGTCAGAGAGAAAAAAATGAAGAAAAAAACTCCGCCGGCGCTCTTGGGCGGAGCCTCGCTCCTCTGCGCTCCGTCCCTCGACTCGCTGCCTAGCTTTCCGCGCGCTCGCGGCGTTGAGTTGAGGGAGAAAGCTGCGGAACGTGATCTCTATAATTTGGTAACACCACTTAGACTTGACGGATTCGAAAAATTTTTGCGGCATATGACTCGTGAAGAGTCATAGTCAATAATGAGACTATTTTAATATAACTAAGAAAGGTGTTGCAGGGCCCCTTTAACTACCCGACGATGTCTCGTGAGGACGTCACCATGTGACGTCACGTTGTTTGACGTCATGCTGATGTCGTGATGACGTCACAAATTTGTGGCCACCTGTAGCGTCATGATAATATTAAAGCGATGGTGATATTTTGCATTACTCGTGTGGACGCCGCCGGCGCCGACAGTCACAGACAGGCATCAGTCGCCGACAGGCATCAAAGGTTTTCGCCTTAATAAACGAAGGAGTTGTCATCATTTTTGGTGGCGGTTACCGCCTTTGATTTTGTTATCTGGATATAAATTAGATTTCAGAAGATAATATTTGTGTGTTATTTCGCGCTCGGGTGTCTGGCGCTAAGCCTACGGTTCGACTTCTCCTGTTCAACCTATAACCTATTAGCGTTAGTGCGTAGGTTGATTTAATGACAAATATGGTCAATATAAAGTATATCTTTAGGGTCCCACACGTAATGTTCGTAATTCTATAAACTGAATTCAGCGGCACGCGTCGTACCTTGAAAAGCCACTGCAGCTCTTGCCTACATAACGTGCGCTTATTAAACGATATCGGACATCGACAGGACTCAACCCGGAAGTTATTTACTTCTTGCCAAAGCAAAGCCATTGACCATAAAATGCCAGTTTGCGATATGTTTCACGAGGAAAAGTCAAAGCTGTCGCGATTGTAGTACAAAATGCATCTGTGACACAAATCATGGTCCCTTTGGCACGCCGATTTGAATACGCCGCCATAACACCATCCTCTGCAAACGCCACCATGTTCGCGGTCGTAATGTGCAGTCTGCTGCGTGAGCTGCTTACATATACACCGACGGTGCAGGACGCACATTTACTTCAGTTCCTACTATATACAGTGCAGATGGCGTTAATGGCGATGCCTTGTTGCTGTGTTTCTGCGAAACCTTTTTGCTGGTGAGACCCTTTTTCTACTGAAGGGCAATAGAAGAGAGGTCGCCGCCTTTCTTTTTCCTTTGTATATCTCGCCCAAATACTATGAATTGCTGAGTGATTAACCCTTATATGGCCAAACTCAGAAAAAATAACAAAACAAATATGTTTTTTTCACAAAAAGTATTTATACCGACAAAAGAAAGCACAAGTTCTTTACTTACTGCCAGGTAAACGCAACGCTGTTTTTCCAAGCTGTCCTACACGTATAGCACATTGGACATGAGGAGTGCTATATGCGGGTACACTCTAGTGCGGGTGTGGTAAGCCTTGAAACATTTCACGTGCACACCGACATTGCACTTCTTCCTCTCCACGTCGTCTTTCATACAAAGCACGCATTTGCCCGGAGAAGCGGTCGGCACGCGGCATCATGAAAACCAAGCAATGTCTAGACTTGCACACGTTGAGCATGCGGCCTTCTTGATGTGCTGTAGATGGCGCTAGTCATCAGCTAAAGAAATAGCGATGTTAGATTGCATCAAAGAAGCGTCCTATATGTAGGACACTGGGCATATATGGGTTGGTGGTGGTGGTGAAACTTTATTGCCCAAAAAGGGGTCCTGAAGGACACTCGGCTAGGTGCCAGGTGCAAAACCGGCGCACAAATGCCTTTTATTCGAAGCATTCTACGGAGTGTAAACTGAGTGCATTGGAGCAGTATTTGGCGTCACAAATGCTCGAACGTAATGTGGTGGATGAAAAAGGTTTGGGACTAGAAAAATAAAACAAATTGACAATAAAAAGTGCTATAGGCTAAAGTTATACAAAAAGCCACCACCACATGGTAGTAATCAATCCTCATTTATATACAGACAGACAAAAAAGTGATCCATTGCAGAAAGACATAATAAGCAGGAATAAGGATGACCGGGAAAAATCGGAGGGATCAATTTTGGTGAACCAAATTTTGTGACTCGCAAGTGCTGTTCACAAAGCTATATAGGTTTTTTATGTGGCTTAGGTTAGCTCCAGCGTCGAGTGAGCACGTTTCGGGACGGCTAACTGCCCTCCCATAGTAGACTACATACTGCCCCGCTTATTTTATTACGAAGTATTCGCGTTTCACCAGCACATAGTGTTAGCAATGCTCGGCGCCGAGCGTGACGCAATGCTTCTGAAGGTTCGCGATCGTTTGAGATAATTCTGTTAAGACTGCGCGCAGGACGCGAATAGTCTACTTTATTCGAGAGCTTACGCGAGCACCAGCGATAACGCTGCAAGGGTCGATCACTGATGTATAAAAGACGACGCGTTCCACCGATGAGGAGTTTACTCGACGGCCTACGACTGTTCTCACCGCTATCAGTTTACAGTGTGAATTGCTTGTACTTTGACCTATCATTTTCCGGGCCCAAGTTGGTCCGAATAGAGAGTTTCGTCTTTGAATACCCTGACTGGCACCTTCTTCACCGTCACGACCACGTGACACTATGGTACTTCAAATTTTTAACCTTTTGTTTTAAACACATTTTTATGGAACATTTAGCATCCTTAATTCCGGGACGGCTGAATGCTCTCCCACATGGAGTACTCTAAACCGTCAACCATTTTCCCACACACATCAATTGTACATGTTGCCCCCGCGTCATTTCATTTGTTGATTTATGTCCATGTGGCTGAAGTCTGCTTTGTGGTTCTCATAAACGCATGTCTAGCAAGCAAATTTTGAATTGTTACTGATATTAGCCGTCTATCCTATAATAAATTTTGCGAAACACAGGAAATCGGAACGGCTATGCTGTCCCGATCAACATACTTCACTATAAATTGTTACCATTATTTAGAAGTACACAGAAAGCGATACATTTGTTTTTAGGGCTGTAACAACCTCCAGTCTCTACGACCACACAGACAGCACCTTCGCAGCCGCTTCCCACGCGTGATCTGTGTCTTTTTCATAGGGCATATCGAATCAATGTCATGTTCTGCCATGCAGACAAACTGTGACACAACCGCCAATTACCCCGTGTCTCTCAACAAGCCGATGATTCTCTGTACACCCCTCCGTTCCCCGAACAGGTAAAGGTGTCACTGCAGTCCACGAAACGTGGAACGGCCCCTGGGCCAGACGGTTTTTCAGTTGACTTTTACCTGGCATATTGGAATGGATTGGTGCGGCTTTTTACCGCGGTTATCCAGCGGTGTTTCGAGGACAGTGTCTTTCCATCCAGTTTTCGAGATGGTTGCATTGTACTTATCACGAAAGCATTAATTACGAACGAACGTATTAATTGTTATCTTTCGGAGGTTGTGTGTTCGGATCGCAGAGACGGAAAGGGTGATTAGTAGTCCACTTTAATTTATTTCGATTTACGTCATAAATACTACACTACAGTGATAATTGCTTCATTGATCCTTCTAGCCGCTTCATTCTTTCTATTGTATCCATCTTTCCATTTCTTCTGTCATTTCTTTTGTCATTTCTTTTCTTCTCATTATTCACTACAAGTTTCTGATTCGCCACTCGAGCAAGCGAAGGGCCTCCGAAATCGGCCGTCGATTCGTTACCCCAGCGCTCGAACGAGGTCGCTCCTTCTCCACGCATGCGCACCGAGGGGGTATGTTTACTCGCGTGTCCGCGCCTCCTTTTTCAATGAAACAGCCTTACTCTCTCCCTCTTTCTCTCTCTCTCCTACGTTCTCGGGCCATCGTTCTCGAGATGGGTCTCAAACGGATCGCGGAGATCGCGCTCAGCTCTCGTGCGGTTCTGTCGCGCTCCTCGCTTCGTGCTTCCTCTCGACATAGAGCCACATGCTTTCGTTTCTCGATTCGAGCGCATGGCTTTCG
The DNA here is from genome assembly GCF_013339695.2 of Rhipicephalus sanguineus. Lineage (NCBI taxonomy): Eukaryota > Metazoa > Arthropoda > Arachnida > Ixodida > Ixodidae > Rhipicephalus > Rhipicephalus sanguineus. Next base: position 36,090,973 of record NC_051185.1, read on the forward strand.
CACTCGCCCAGTCATAACAAACGTAAGAGAGGCCACTCGCACCTACAAAAACACAACGCTGCCTGCCGTTACGGCTACGGAGACAGCTTCGGCTGTTGCACTGTTTGCATACCTATATGCGTGTGTTAAAAGAAGCGGCGCTCACTTATCGTCCGTTAAGAATGTGTGATGTGCGCTTGTTTCGGCTGGACAGGTGTGTGTGACGTCACCGCCTCATTCGTCTTCTGCTTATTGCCGCTGTCGGGACAGATTGACCCGAGGGCTTCTGGTGTAGTTTCTGTCGCTCGAAACCACGACTAGTCGACTTTGAAAAGTCGTCACTTGACACGCGATTACGTCATCGCGAATTCAACGACGTCAACGGTGTGCCGGCAACAGAAACGGCTCAGCATTTATTGCTCATCTCGATCCGTCGTTTGCAGTCCCGTGTCATCCTACTGTGATGTGACATTCGGCGACGAGAGCTTTTGTGTCACGCGATGTGATTATGCTGCGATTGTGTGAAGTGATTTCGGAAACAACTCAGCTAGGCTTGGCAAAAATAGTGGGAAATGTGCCTTAAACTGTCAACAGTTGCATAATTAGGAACCGATGACCTTTACTTCTTCATCTTTCCATCATCACGACTCATAAGAAAACAACTCCGGAAATTCACGGGGACCCCATGAAAGTTATGTTTCTTCCAAACACTGCTTGCTGAGCTTCAAGTAGTGCGTGTTTCCTGCTTCTCCGTTTTTTTTTTAATCTGTTATTCCGAAGTCGTCCAAATCTGATGTGATATGCTCTGAGGGACCTCGCGTCACTACGCGGTTTGTTGGTGAGGCAGGTCGTGACTTTGTTTGCCGAAGAAGTGTGTAAAACCGTCTTCTTTCGTCGTGCCATGCCCAGTTTGTTTGTCATGATGGAATTTTCCGTTCCCCGAAGACCATTTGGATTAACGTCTTTGCTTGGGATTGTCTCACTGCTGCTTCTGTGCCAGCACGTCGTTGCCAGGAGAGGTAAGTGACTGATGTTCACGACTGAATCGTTTGTTCGCGGGTTCATTTCTATGTCTTAATTTGTTATTTTGTACATTGCTCTTTACCTTTTTCAACCGCCTGTGCCTCTGCTCAGTTTGTTTCCAAATACTTCCTGTGCGTTCGGTTCGCTGTGGCTTGCGTTCGTCATTAAAAAAATGCTGCGGCTACTACTAATACTACTGCAAGATATACCTAAAAAAAAGCGATATCTCAAGCTTGCATTAAGCCGCGCAAAGCTCACACAGCGAAGATGATAAGTGTCATCCTTATTATTGCTGTAACAAAGGTTGAACTTGGCTTTCTTTAGGCAGAACTTGGCTGTGACAAGGTTAAACTTGGCTTCAAACGACTTGCAGTCACAACCAAGCCACCGGTCGTGCTTCTCCGGTGACAGTCCTAAGAGTGGACGAGTTTGTGTTGAAACCAAAGACGATCGCAGACTTGGCAAGAATGACCAACTTTCAACGAAACGAACTGACGCTGAAACCTTGCGTCGGCGCCAACCGGTTGAAGCACGGGCTTGCTTCCACTTCTCGGTACGATGGATCTTGCCATCGAGCACGCATGTAGGCTGCATGCCTCTCGCTTATATCATGTCCATGTTCTGGATCTTGCCGACGCTGTCTGTTTCTGTTCCAATTCCCTGGCCACGTGTTTCCGGATCTGCTCGGCGCCGTCTATTTCGTCGCCGTCTATCGCGCAGCGACAAGCCTCGCTTTCTGGGATCGCGGCTTCTACCTCAGAGTGCGATTTAGCTTCGGACGAGCCATGGCCGTGTATGGTCAGGCGCGAGCTCTACACAATAGCTTTTATAGTTGAGCACGCTGTCACTTCTGTTGCCTTCTTCATTTTTAATAATATTATCTGGGGTTTAACGTCTCAAAACCACGATATGATTATAGGAGACGCCGTAGTGGAGGGCTTCGGAAATTTCGACCTGGGGTTCTTTAACGTGCACCTAAATCTAAGCGCACGGGCCTCAAACATTTTCGCCTCCGTCGAAAATGCAGCCGCCGCGGCCGGGATTCGATCCTGCGACCTTCGGATCAGCAGCCGAGCGCCATAACCACTAGAACACCGTGTCGGGGCGTCTTCTTCATTTTTAGTGCACCAGTGGTGAGTAGTGGGATTTACCCAATTTCCGTTGCAAATGCCCGTTTATGACGATGACAGTTTTCTGGTAGGCCGCACAGTGGTTCATTGATAGTTCTCTGTGGTCGACTCACAAGAAACGGTTTGCTGAGCAGCTTGGCTGTTAAATATCCAGCCAGTTCTAGGCCGGGAAAGCCGTCGGACAGCGAAGCTATCGCCCCTTTTGACAGGCATTACAATTTCCTGCTAAGTTTCGGCAGCGTTTTCATTCAGTGTTTAACATACTCGCTAGGTGGCTCGTGATAAGGGTCTCTCCTCGTAGCTCATGTTGTAAAAAAGTTGTTGTACGAGTACCCAAACCATTTTCAGCCTATCCTCTTCTTTCATATACGAGAGACGTTTATACTAGTGCACAGCATTTTGTTACCGGTATCACAATTTGTAAACGTAATAAGCTGGCAGGAGTCACGCGAAACATGAGAATTAACGCTACAAAGAGACTCATCGGGCAAACTAACTGCCGAGCGGCGGCGGTCGTTCCAGTCCCGCGTTGTATGTGCACAGCTACTGCATCCCCGCGGTCTGTTTAAAACGCCTGCACGATTGCAAGTGCGGAAAGGCTTCTATGCTTCCTTCTCAGCATGCGTCCCCCCCCCCCCCCCCTGTAAAAAAAAAGCTGAATTTGAAAACAGGAAGAAAACATAGACGGACCGCGCGCGCGGGTGCATCTTCGCTCACTGCGTGAGCCGGCGGCAGTTATCAGCTTGACCGCTTCCCTCGTGGTGTTGTAACAGATAAGCTTTAGAGCTGTCGTCGGATATAACCTTGTCGTGACGCGTTTATCCTCTATCCGAAAGTCCGAGTCTGATGTTCTTTTTCACTAGAATGATTTTCTTTCTTTTTTTTTTGTTGAGGAAGTTTAAACAGCGAAAACTCTGCTTAAACTGCACGTATGGACATATGAGAGAGTCCAGGACAGCTGTTCCAACTGACTTAACTGTCAATCCGACGTTACTGTTAGTGTGCAATTTTATTTGCTATTGCGAAGCTTTCTAGAATAAAAAAAAAACAGTAATTGGGAGACCCTCAAGCTACGCCTTTAAGGCTAGAACGCGAGAGCAATATACGCACACAAACACACACGCAGACAGAAGCGCGCGCGGGACATGCCTATAGTAAAGGGTAAAGGCTTCAGCTTTCTTGAACAACACTTTTATGACGGCAATGTTTGTGTATCTGAGGTACGAGCAAGTATTGTACGCTGAGCACTATTGAGCCCGGTTACAGTGAACTATAGCCCGGTAGCGTCAGGGAACTTCTACGGCGCGTGACATTTTTTTTTCGAAGTATCGATGAACCGTCTACGTAGGGTGTGTAAGAGAATGCGTGCACAATGTCTGCGCCCTTTGTTATGGCAACTAGCATGCACCCACTACGTTTTGTAGGAGAACATCCGCGCGGCTTGGTCAAGCCATCTCTCGGAGCGGCAAGAAAGCTTTGGCGCACTATCGCAACTCCTCCAAGAGATGATGGGACCACACGCGCTGTCGTCTCTCTTGGAGGCGGCTGCAACGAGAGTAGAACGCGATAGCGTAATCGGGCCGTGTTCTGTATCGCGTTCCCAAGCGCTAGCCTGCCTTCGTTTTTCGGTGGAGACCTAAACCGTGCCGCAAGGAAAGCCGAAGTGCGGACGCCCTCCGGCTCATGCGACGCTGTTGCTCGACTCAGGGGGCCGGTCACGCGGGCTTTTAGGGGCGAAGCTCCTTAAGGCGGCACCCTTTCGTCCCTCGTAGGTCCGGAGTAGTAGTCGTAGTGCGTAACCATCTTACGCTTTGACCTCCAAGGTGGTGCCGGTGGGAGATTTTTCCTGTGCGTTGTTGAACATAAAAAATTCGCAGCGTGCGCGTTAACTAAGCCGAATTCTTCTGTCTCTCATTCCCATTAGCAGCCATTGGCATGGTTCCAGTAGGAACGTTAGTAGAAGTAGAAGTGTAAGTGTTGCTAAAAGCCGACTTCTCTGTCTCTCATTCCGCATTAGCAGCCATTGTTTACCTCCAAGGTAGTGCCTGGTGAGATTTCTCCTGTGCGTGATTAAACATAAAAATTTTGTTCAAACGCCGTTGATTGATGAAATAAACCAACGAAAGACGCCAGATGTTTTGTAAAAGCCAAAACGAAAGAACGCCAGATGTTTCTAAAGCAAACCGAAAAGACGCCAGCTGCTTAACGAAGACGCCAGATGTTTTCTAATGCAATGGTTTTCTAAACAATGAAAATTCGCAGCGTACATGTAAAATTAAAGTGAGCTGCAATCGTCATCAATCATCGAACCTTTAGTATAAACGCGCCCAATCTCACGTCGGTGATGATGTACTGGGCAGAATCCACGGAAGATTCACGTTTACCGATGAACCTCCGCAGCTTCGCCCACTCATCATCATTCACTCCGTGGATATGCTGTGATTTTTTCTGTTCGTGGATGGACGCGGACGGATGCCACAAAATCTAGCAGGTGTGCCGTTACAAACTCCGCTGTAAAATGTGTGCTCAATCCAGAGTACTATGCCCTCTACTATAAAGCGCGGCAACAAGTCCCTAATAGCCAATTAGGGACGAAAGTACCACAAGAGAAGTTTTTGAACCAGTATACGAAGCGCTAGAGACGCTTATAAACTAAACACTTATAAATTGCGTCAGTGTAACTTACGCACACGCTATACGCAATCTTCGCAGACTGCAGTATACACTCTACGCTACTAAGCAACTATACGACAACAGACATATTAGCTAAAGCATCTCACTTCTCAAGGAGATGGGGATAAGTGAGCCAAGCCAAGTCCACACGATTAATGAATTGTAGCGCAGAATCACTCATCCAGGATCATTTTACCACGCAGACACATCTTTGTGTTACTGGTTTTAGATTGAAGACTTGAACGTTCCAAAAATTTTTATCAGAGCATCTCGCGTCTGTGCTCAGCGAAGAAAAATATTTGTCTCAGACTAGAAGAACTTTTATCTCACAACATTTCTAGAATTTACATTGGCGTAGATATGATAGTTGCGCTTCGAATGAAAACCAGCTGTTACGACTCTCTTACGCAGGTAAAAGACCGGCTCGCGGTGGTTTTGGCAGAGGGAACGCCATACACACAGACGCGGAGAAGGAGCTGTAGTGCGCGTGCGCAGAACGATCGTGTGAGCAGTGGAACGTAGAACGCATCTCTCGCTCCACTGATCATGCCACTGATGAAGTCAACTAAGCAGAGGTTGAAGGTGCGTTCACTTGGTTTTGCCGTTGTTTTGCAGCCAAACTGACCGCCTCTCGGCAAGACGCGCTAGTCAAAAACGGGGAATCTATGCAGTTCCCTGCACTCTCTCAGGACGCTAGATCTGCGCGGGGCTGAGCGTAAGCGACGGTCAGCTAAAAGCATCTTATATCTATTGTTAGATTGTAACTACTATATTGATTATAATACGAGGTCGTTCCGGTCTACTACATTATGGACAGAGCGTTAAGCGGCGTTGCTCCTATTATACATGAAGGAAAAAAAAACATTAGCGCAGATTGCACTAAGTCGCACAAGGGCTGAGTGAGTCACAGCAGAGCTTGTGGGCACCTAGCTGGTCTTGGCTTTCGTGACGTCATGACGTCATGACGTTTCACGACTTCGTCACTTGGACGTCACGACATAAAAAAACTGACAAATCATTCGTGTTGAATTCCAAGGTGGTGGCGCCCTTGACTAAAAAAATAAAATGGTCCAGTCGTGGTACACAGCTTCTTCAAATACGTTTTAAAAATATATAAATTGGATTCGCGTTCGAGTCGTCAGAAATCAACGCTTTCCAGCGCAATCAAGTCTTTTCGACGGAGCTCATCGACGTAACCGAGGAACACCCGTTTATTGTCGCCATCAATAGATTCGCAAACGTGTCCTTCGAGACTTGCGATATCCTCCCAGGAGTCTCGGAGTCCTG